>NC_136352.1:342604-568654 GCF_964198595.1 Lampetra fluviatilis
GCGAAAAACCAGAGGTTTTATTGGGGCCATCTGGAGGAAGAGGCATTCCAGCAGGTGCGCTCGCGTCTGACAGATGCACCACCATTGGCCTTTCCGGATTTTGGCCTTCCCTTTATCCTGGACACGGACGCCAGCGATGTGGGCATCGGCAGTGTCTTGTCGCAAGTCCAGCAGGGTCGGGAGGTGGTTATCGCCTACGGTAGTCGCGTGCTTTCATCAGCGGAGCAGCGCTACTGCGTCACACATAGGGAACTCCTGGCAATCGTTCACTTCGTGCAGCAATTCCGACCCTACCTGTATGGTCGCAAATTTATGGTCCGCACTGACCATGCGGCCTTGCAGTATTCGCTCCGCATCGACCAGCCTTCGGGCCAGCTGGCCAGGTGGATAGAGCGCCTGCAGGAGTACAGGTACCAAGTGGTGCATCGCAAAGGGACCAGACACGCCAACGCAGACGCATTGTCCCAACTGGCGCGCCAGGGCCCTTGTGCATGCACCACAGGCAGGGCACGCTGCAAGGAGGCGAGGCCGGAGGGGACGGTCATCGCTCCTGTACGCACGGCGGAGGGCACACAGGGTGAGGTCCAGCTGACCGACCACGACCTGGGGCTGACCTTGGACGATTGGAGACGTCTACAGCTGGAGGAAGCCCCACTGTGAATGCGACGCGCCTCAGCAGAGGCAGGGGGGGGGATGAGTACATCGTATGGGAGGACCTCCTCATGCGATGGGACCCGGCAGGGCGCCGGCGATGCCTGGTAGTTCCGGAGTCGCTGCGTCAACAATTTGTTATGGACGTACACGGCCGCCAGCTGCTGCACCTGGCGGGGCGGAAGACACTGTACACATTACAGGGTCGGTACTTTTGGCCAGGCATGACCGCTGACATGCACCGATGGGTCGCTACCTGCGTCGAATGTGCGCGGCGAAAGCCGCCACCCCGGGTAAGCCGGGCGCCCCTACAGCCCATCACGGTGACCAGGGTCAACGAATTGGTTGCGTTGGACATCCTGGGACCACTGCCGGTCACGCCACGGGGAAATAAATACCTGTTGGTTGGGGTCGAGTACTGCATGAGGTGGCCGATGGCGTGGGCCCTCCCAGACCAAACGGCACAGACCATCGCCGATGACTTCGTGGGAGGCTATATCCTTGATAAGGGAGCACCAGAGCGGTTGCTCATGGATCAGGGCAGGAATTTCTCCTCTCGGCTATTGAAGGACGTCTGTTCTATCCTGGGCACTAAAAAGGTCCGAACATCTCCGTATCATCCACAGACCGATGGGATGGTGGAGCGGCTTAACCACACCATAGCGGCCATGCTGTCCCAAGTGGTGGACGAAAACCACTCCGACTGGGACCTCCACATTCCATCGGTCTTAGCGGCGTACAGGGTGGCCCCGCATGTGGCAACGGGGTTCTCGCCGTTTTTCCTGATGTACGGACGGGATCCCATTCTGCCTATTGAGGTGCAGCTGACGGACATTCCCGCAAGAGCTGATGCATGGCCAAAGGCACTAAAGACATCCCTCATTTATTTGAGAGAGGCCTGCCAAGCAGCGGAGGCCGCATCGGCCATGAGCCAAGAGAGTAATGTACGGATACGGGAGAGTACAGTGACAGCCAAGCCCTTTGAAGTCGGGAACCAGGCATGGCTACACTGTCCTCAGGTGCCGGTTGGCCTCTCACCAAAGCTGCACCGACCCTGGAAAGGGCCGGTCGAGGTCATTAAAGCACTCCGACCGCAGTGCGTCCAGATCCAACTGGGTAAGCGATGATGGTTTGTACACCCCACCCGTCTTAAGCCATACATCTCTCCACCATCATCATCCCTACCCAGGCCAAGGTCGCCAACCACCACGTGCCGACCGGCAGGGGGTTCGGTGCCCTGTGTTCCCTTGTCACCTACAGCGCCCCATGTGAGGCCTGACGGAGCAGCAGCACGACCGGGAGCCGCGGGGGCCGGAGAGACAGCGGCACCAGGCAAGGCGACACCGGCGCCACCGAACCAGGGACCGCGACGAGAGGGCCTTCGAAGGAGGGGGCCGCCACGGTCATCTGCTGCCTGTGGATGTCCGGGCTGTTACGGGATGCTGGCTGGAGACCCGGGCAGGCCACTCAATGATTTTGTTGCGTTATATTGCATTGTATGGTTGTGGGGGGGGGGGGGTTAAGGGCTGTTGTCACTGTCAGTGGGGGAGGCATGGGGAGACTTAAATGGTCCATGGGGGAGGCAGAACCGAGGACTTTTTTTTTCTCCGGGGGGGGGGGGGGGGGGGGTGATGTAGGGGTGTCAGGGGAAGGATTCCCACCAATAGGAGGGTTAGTGGGAGGGGTAATCGACGAGATATAAGGGGAGAACGGGCGGGAAGAAGGGGCCTTTTAGCGGGAACGAGATTGGGATGGCTGGGGACAGGTGTGGATGGGAGAAAAGGATTAAAAGACGAACCCCCTGCAATCTTGTGTCGGCTCTCCTTTACAACAGTGGTCAGTGTTGCAGGCCAGTCCTGCATTGCTAGACGTCACTGAATAATTTGTTAATGTTACAACCTACACATCGATCCCATAGCTTAGCTGGATTATCAAGAGCAATTGAGGGTTCATTCAGAATCTAGTTGAGTGGCCGTCTTTAGTTCATTTGGGATAGGTTGAGAAGAAATGTATTATGATTAGGTCCATTGGTCCAGTGTAGTTGAGCAAGGTACAATACATGAGGATGACAGAGGATCTGTTCGGGAAGTGTTTTTGTCAGGTCATTAATTGCCAAAGTTCTCTCCCTTTGAAGGGGTTCAAGATTTAAATGCGGTAGGCAGCTGAAAATATGCACCGTCTACTTCACAGTGTATATTAAAATTATTCCGATGTCATTCAAAATAAATAAGGCATTCAATGCAAATGTAATTGTTAACAATTACCAAATTTTAACAAGTATCCAAAAGCTACCCAACGAACCTCCACTTACAGACCGCTGCCGAGTAAACTCATGCGGAACAGGGACAGTTACACCATGGGAGTGGCGGTCGACTGTTTGAGATGAGGTATGATACCGTGCAAATGAATTCCAAGACTCAGTCACGTCTGGTGGACGAGGCGCGTTCTGCTCTTGGTGAGGTCACAAACCAGAGATAGGGAGGCGCTGACATCACCCACTCATGACTTTGAGGTGACGTCTCCAGAGGGGGCTTTACATATTTAAGTAAACATATGGTAAGCAATGTGTGGATACCGATGGACACAGTTATTTTAAAAAAAGTGTATTTAAACAGAGGTTAAAATTCAATAAAACCTAGACTAGAATATAAATCTGTAACAAAAATCTGTTGAAACATTCCAAATACGCTCTTAAAATTACCTCCTTGCGATGAAACAGCTCAGCAGACATCTCTTTCATTTATCGGTCTCTCCACGAAACAAAGGAATGTTTTACACAGACTGTAAAAAGCACAGCCTTCTGGGAGTTGTTGTATATAGTGTTGTGAAAAAAATATATTAAAAATGTAAATGAAAAATATGGTAATTGGTGTATTTCTGCAAATCCATGTAATTATGGAAATGTGTGAAATTATGCAAAAATTGGTCAAGTTCAAAATGTAATTAAACGTGTATTTCATGTTCATTGAGTGCAAGTGTAATGTGATCACTTGTATGCGTGATTAAACGTGTACAATATTGCGTTAAAAGGTATGGATATGATCTATTGTGTAGAATGTGTATGTTAGTTTATATTATTACACTATAACACAATTTTTGTTCCTAGGTAGTAATTGTTATTTCGTAATTACTTATGCCTTATAAGATAGAAAATGGCTATTATTCCCCACGAACTTTGCTTTTGTGACCAGGACAGTGATATTTTGAAATGTGCCTGTCTTCAATGAGAAAACGGGCGAATTTGTGTCTTTTCGTTTACATAAAGTCAGAAAAAAACAATTGAATCTAAATTAACATGTATTTATACTAAAGTAATACAAAAATGACTACCGTATTTTCACGCATATAGCCCGTATACGCATATAACCCGCAGACGCATATACCCCACAAAAATAGCGTTGTGTGTAAAACTAATTTCAGATACCCCGCATGCATTCATATCTTTAACGTCATTACCACAGCTTAATTACATCATATTAATACAAAGTTTACATTTGTAATACATTCCATTATCAATTGTTAACATTAAAATCATAACGTGCACAAAGTAAACAAACTAACCGGAAACGAGTGAACTTAAAACAGTAAATAAGTAACAAAAGTAAATATCCAATAAATAAGTAACACATAACTGGTAGATAAGTGTAGGGGCCTTACGGAGGAGATATGTGTAGAGGTGAGATGTATGGGATCCTACGAGAAACTAGCACAGTGGGCGGGGCTTCGTGAGTACACGGGAGGGTGCTCGCAACGACGTCCACAGTTGGGACCCCAGCGGGGAGGGGTCGAGATATAAGGGGATGAGCCGCAGGGCTCGAGGCGGAATGTGTTGGTAACTCTTGAAGATCGAAGACTGCCTAGAAAGAGCCCTGGTCTCCCCTGAGACGCCGCCCTTGTAAGGGCCGCGCAGGACCGAGCCAGTGGCGGGGCCCCGTGAATCAGAGCTAGGACTCTGGGACTCCGGGTGCCGTAGCCCGACTCACCAGTGTCAGGCCAGACAGCCTCCCCTAGCCCCGAGACTGGAGGATTAAGAGGCAGGTCAGGGTAGCTAGCCATGTGTTCCCAGCTATCCGGGTGAGGGGGCCGTTACCCCCTCCAGTATTAAGTATCCCCTGTGCTTATTGTAATAAACGTTAGTGTGCCTCAACCCCGGGTGTCGATCTGCATTCGACGGTACTACATCTGGCGTCAGAAGTAAAAACAACAACGAACATGGACAGCTCGGGCCGGGGTGCAGGAGGCAGACGACTCCGCGGGAAATGCGCTACCAGAGACGGCTGATGGGGGCAACGAGCAGCCGGGACCGAATGCACCATTACCGGGGCATCGGGAGGAAGGGGAGTCGCTGTCCGACGGACTTCGGCTGGCGCACGCGAGATTAGCGTAGCTGCTCTACGCTGCTGCCGCCACACTCGAGACCATCACTCGGCTGGGGGCTGCTGGACCACTGCGGGGCGAGGACGGCCGACGGCGGTTACACCTTCCCGCCATTTCTACCGACGGCACTTTTGAAAGTTCCGCCATCGCCGCTGCAGCTGCCGAGGGCGTGGCCAACCTCAGCCTGGGGTCCGACATCGGCTCTGCTGGGGCTGCCGCGTCATCAACTTCGGACGGAGCGTCACTACCTGTGCGACAGGCGATCACATCGGTCGTTCGGGCTGACGCTCAGCCGAGTTGCGGCGACAGCAAAGTGCGGTCCTCCACGGCGGTCGCTGCGCTACACCAAAGGCTGCCCCCGCTGAAGGAGTTTGTGGCTGAGGACGGCGACTGGGGGGGATTCCAGCGGCGCTTCCTCGCGCATCAAGAGATGGCGGGGTGGTCAGACGCCGAAGCCCTCTGCGCGCTACCGGCGCTCCTTGACGGCGATGCCCTCGCCGCTCTTACGTCCGCACCGAGGGACAAGCGCTCTACTCTTCAGATGGCGCTGCAATTGCTGGCTGGGGTCTACGGACCTTCGGCGGAGTGTAGGCAGCGATTCTACGATCGCCAGCGGGGTGCGAAGGAGTCGCCCCTCGCCTACCGTACGAGCCTTCTGGCGCTCGCAAAGACGGCCTTCCCTCGTATGGATGACCAGGGCATCGACGCCACGGTCACCGAGAAGATCCTTCTGCTGGCGGACGACCTGGACGTCGCTATCGTCGCGCAAGAGGACGCGGAGATGGGTTCCCTCCAAGCGGCACGGCTCCTCCACGCCAACCTCCTGTCGCAGCGAAGGAAGGCCAGCAGGGCAGCGGCCGGGCGTATGGTGGCTGCCATCACCCCACCGACGGAGGAGGTCTACGCCGCTGACTTCCGACAGCAGCAGCGGATGGGAGTACGGGCGGACCGGGATGGGTCGGCCCGCTCCGACCGCGCGTCTTCACCACCTGCGCTCCCGCGCTGCTATAACTGCGGCATCCGGGGCCACGTCGCCTCGGGGTGCCGCTCCCCTTGACAGCGTGGGACGACGCCTCGCCGGGACGCCGGTCCTCCTCCTCCTCCCAAGCTCCACCGACATGACCCGGCGAGTCGCGGCACCCCACATGTTTGGCCGAAGCACACACCCGTTACACATGTACACACCGCAACGAACGGGGGGCCAACATTGCACACCGTGGGGCCAACACGAACCACTATGGGGACCCAAATCGAACCCGCCCAGTGGTCCGTGTTGGCCCATCGCGTTCTGGCTGCGCCGTCGGGGTCGTCGGCCGTAGTAGGGTATATTGACGGGGTCGAGGTGCGTATCCTTGTCGATACAGGAGCATCGGCGACCATCATTTCGGAACTAATATACAACATTCTTCCTGTCCAAAGTCGTCCCTTGCTACCGGTTCATGTCCCATTCTACGCTGCTAACGGGGGCTCATTGGGTATCATGGGTCAGATTCGCGCGCAAATTTCCATCGGTGATATTAAATTGTCCGGCCCTATTTTCGTTTCCTCCTCACTGGCGGTTCCGTGCCTGCTGGGGACGGATTTCTTGGGCAAAATGCCGATTCGGATTATGATTGATCAGGGTTGCATTGAGCTCCCGTCGGGACGACGGATGGCGTTTTTGCCCTCCCCTACTACGGATCGGTCGGCGTTCGTGACGGTACCCGCGTTTGTAGAGTGTTGGGGACCAGGGTATCCTGCTGGGGCCGTCTAGGGCTGGGGTTAGCGGGCCGCATTTGATTCCCGCTCAGACCATCGTAAGGGGGGACGGGGACCCCTTCATCGCGGTCCTCAATGTGGGGTCGCAGGCTGTGGTAATTCCCCAAGGGACCGTGCTTGCTCACGCAACGCCGGTGCCCTGTGAGGAGTCTGTCGCAAATCACATGCGCGCTGCCACTCTGCCGACTCCACATTCGGACACCGATGAAGGCTGGCTTGAGGCGCTTTGTGCGGGTTCGACGGACCTGTCGGATGCAGAGCGTCAAAAACTTCGGACACTGTTGCGCGAATTTGCCGATGTGTTTAGTCAAAACAAATTCGATCTGGGCTGCACCCATTTGCTGCGTCACCATATTGACACTGGTGACAGCGCGCCCATACGCCAAAATCCCTTCCGGCTGAGTCCCGCCGAGAAGGATCATGTCAAATCGGCTGTTGATGACATGTTAGCCGCCGATATCATTTCCCCCTCTACCAGCCCGTGGGGAGCACCGATCGTTCTGGTAAAGAAACAGGATGGATCGTTGCGGTTTTGCGTCGATTTTCGCCGCCTCAACAAAATTTCCGTTGCTGACGCATACCCGCTTCCCCGTATTGATGAATCGCTCGACGCCTTGGCGGGGGCGCGATTCTTCTCCACATTGGATTTGCTTTCGGGATTCTGGCAGCTTCCTCTGGACGATGAATCTAAGCCAAAAACTGCATTCCGTACACCACATGGTCTCTTCCAATTTAACCGGTTGCCGATGGGATTACACTCGGCGCCGGCGACTTTCCAGCGATTGATGGAATTGGTTTTGGCTGGATTGCAGTGGGATTCGTGTTTAATCTATTTGGACGACGTTATCGTCTTTAGCAGAACATTTGACGAGCATCTCCAGAGGTTGCGGGCCGTTTTCCTCAAAATGCGGGCTGCTAATTTGAAATTTAAACCTCAAAAGTGTCATTTGTTGCGCGAATCGGTACGTTATTTGGGGCACATCGTAGGACGCTCGGGTATTGCTACCGATCCCGCCAAAACGCAGTGCGTCAGCTCCTGGCCGACTCCCACCTCGGTGGGAGAGGTCAGGAGCTTTGTTGGTTTCGCGTCATACTACCGACGCTTTGTCGCGGACTTTGCCACCATTGCTAAGCCCTTGCACGCTTTGACGTCAAAGGGGGTCCGCTTCCATTGGGGACAGGAGGAGGAGGCTGCGTTCCGCTCACTTCGGGACGCTCTGGTTAATGCCCCTCCCCTGGTTTATCCCGATTTTTCGAAACCCTTTGTGCTCGATACCGACGCGAGCAACACAGGTATTGGGGGCGTGCTGTCCCAGGTGGTCGAGGGCGTGGAACGGGTGGTCGCGTACGGTAGCCGAGTGTTGTCTCCAGCGGAGCAACGATATTGTGTCACGCGTCGGGAACTGCTGGCAATTGTCTACTTCATCCAGCAGTACCGGCCGTATCTGTACGGACAGTGTTTCACCGTCCGTACGGACCATGCGGCGCTACAGTACGCCCTGCGAGTCCAACAACCATCGGGACAATTGTCTCGATGGCTGGAGGTTCTCCAGGATTTTGATTTTGAGACCACGTACCGTAAGGGCGTTCGCCACACCAACGCGGACGCCCTGTCACGCATGCCGACCACCCCCGAATGCGCATGCCTCCTGGGGTCTGGTCGGTGCAGGCATCCTGCTGAATTGCCTGTTCCGGTCTTGGCGGCTGCTGACGATGCAGCACCAGTGACAAATTCCATCGCACACCAGGGTTCTGATTCCCTGTTGGGGTTGCCTGCTACGGAATGGGGCCGGTTGCAAATGGAAGATACTTCCCTCCTTGCGTTGCGCCGCCGCGTCAGGGACCGGGGGCGGGGGAGGGGTGATGCCGACGCATGGGAAATGCTCGGTGGCTTGTTGATGCATTGGGACGGCAAATCCCGTCGACACCGGCTGGTGGTCCCTTCGGGGTTACGGGGTAGGGTGGTGTGGGCCGCTCACGAGCGCCTCCTCCACCTGGGTACCCAAAAGACCCTGGCCTTGCTCCAACTTGATTTCTTTTGGCCGGGCATGACAAGGGATGTTGGGGATCTATTAGGATCATGCCCTAGATGTGCGCAGCGCAAACCACCAGCGAAGGAGTCGAACCCGCCCCTGCAATCTATCAGGGCTTCCCGGGTGAACGAACTCGTCGCACTGGACATTCTAGGACCGTTCCCCGCCACCCCCAGGGGAAATAGGTACTTGCTAACCGGGGTTGAATATTTCACGCGCTGGCCTATGGCCTGGCCCCTGGCCAACCAGTCGGCAGCAGCCATCGTGGAGGCCTTTGTCCAGGGATATGTCCTTGACAAAGGTGCTCCCGAGCGGCTGCTGACCGACCAGGGTAGAAATTTTTCAGGCAAATTGCTCAAACAGGTCTGTGAGATCCTTGGCACTAAAAAGATTCGCACCTCTCCATATCACCCACAAACCGACGGGATGGTCGAGCGGTTGCATCGTACCATCACGTCGATGTTGTCGCAGCACGTTTCTGACTCACAGACAGATTGGGATTTGAAAATTCAGGGGGTCCTGTCAGCATACCGGTTGGCCCCCCATGCTGCGACGGGATTTTCCCCCTTTTTCCTTATGTATGGCCGCGAACCGGAGCCACCTGTTCCGGCCCAACTGCAGATCCCGGCGCTGCATGGGAAAACTCAATTGGCCGAACATGTTAAATTCAACCTGGAAAAATTAACGGAGGCACGGGATGCTGCCATGCAGAATTCTGCCAGGCGGCAGAGGGCTAATGAGCGCCTCAGAATGGGTCGCGCGCATGTGATACAGTGGAAGCCGGGGGACAGGGCATGGTTGCACTGTCCCCAGGTACCGCTCGCGTCCTCCTCTAAACTGCTGCGACCGTGGCGGGGTCCCGTCGAGGTGGTTGAGGTCCTGAGACCCCAGTGCGTGCGCATTCAATGGGGGAGGCGCCGGTGGTTTGTACACCCCTCCAGGCTAAAACCCTTCGTTGCGGTGCGAGATCCCACTACACACGCGCGTGGCCAAACATGTGGGGGGGCGTCCGACTCAGAGGGGTCTTCTCCGTTGCTCCCGCCTAACGTGCCGCCGGCTGTCCCACCCACAGGTGCACCGGGAGTGACGGGCTCACGCCCGACGACCCCCGCAGATGATGCTGAGGGTCTTGCGACGTCGGCAACAGACTCGCTCGATGATGAACACCTGCCGGCCGACGACCTGCCGGCCGACGACCTGCCGGCCGGGCCTATCCCGTGTGACGGGCCTGCGGCGAGGACGCGCGCAAAAATGCGAAAACTCTTGTGAAAAAAAAGAGTAGAAGAAAATTTTATTTTTTATTTTTTTTGCATCTTTTGTGGGTTCTCTTTCCGGTGTACATTCGCACGTTGTGCTCACGGTGTGGGGCGTCCGTGCTGTGTTCCCGGCACGGGCCACGTTGCGTTGTACGATTGTTAAGTGTGTTGTGTGTTGTGTGTGTTCTGTGCGTGCTGGGGGGGTTCCAGGAAGAGGAACACGTGTATATACGCTCGTCCTACGGATTCCGTATTTATTCGGGGGGGGTTTGTCGGGTTACTTTTCCTTCCTGTTGTTCTTCTCGTTGCGTTATTGTTGAAAAAAAATGAGGCACACGCTGGGGGATCGAGGGGTGAATAAACTTCTATTGTCAATGTTGCAGCCGGGACGGCTGCGAGCTGTACAGGGGGGGGGGTGATGTAGGGGTCTTACGGAGGAGATATGTGTAGAGGTGAGATGTATGGGATCCTACGAGAAACTAGCACAGTGGGCGGGGCTTCGTGAGCACACGGGAGGGTGCTCGCAACGACGTCCACAGTTGGGACCCCAGCGGGGAGGGGTCGAGATATAAGGGGATGAGCCGCAGGGCTCGAGGCGGAATGTGTTGGTAACTCTTGAAGATCGAAGACTGCCTAGAGAGAGCCCTGGTCTCCCCTGAGACGCCGCCCTTGTAAGGGCCGCGCAGGACCGAGCCAGTGGCGGGGCCCCGTGAATCAGAGCTAGGACTCTGGGACTCCGGGTGCCGTAGCCCGACTCACCAGTGTCGGGCCAGACAGCCTCCCCTAGCCCCGAGACTGGAGGATTAAGAGGCAGGTCAGGGTAGCTAGCCGTGTGTTCCCAGCTATCCGGGTGAGGGGGCCGTTACCCCCTCCAGTATTAAGTATCCCCTGTGCTTATTGTAATACACGTTAGTGTGCCTCAACCCCGGGTGTCGATCTGCATTCGACGGTACTACATAAGTAAGTAAGCGTACTGTTAGGCTTACCAGAATTCGACCTCATCACATTACAGTTACTGGACCGGTAGTTACCCCTGTACAGTTTCAGCACTGGTAGATTGCGCACTGCTCAGACAATAGCGGCACTGCGGTAACGCCATTGCCTCCTGGCAACAAAGTCATTGGAAGTTTGAAGCAAAGCTCATGGTCGCGACTCTATAGTCCTCAGTCAATAGCAGCTGCTTAAGGGACTCATCAATTATGACTCCGCGTCTGATAGACGCTTGTTAAGGCCCTTCCCATTGTGCAATCCAAGCTTCAGCTGAAACTTTCGCACCCCCTACACTCCCTACAGCCACTGAAAGTATTACCGTAATTTACGGGCAAATATAACATTGTACGAACAATTCGATTAATTTAAAACGTGATAACATGTGCAATTTTAGTGTTAGTGGTTTATTCAGCAGTGCTGTAGTCAAAGGTAAGTGTTGCATTGTGGATAGTCCTACCATGAAAAAAATTAACGAGTTATGACATTGTTTTCTCTTCTTCTTCTTGGTTCTTTCGGTAAAGTCATGTAGAAGGGATATGTCACGCGTGTAAAATATTTTTGGGATAGCCCGCACCACCATTATACCCCGCTGGGTCTTGTTTTGTTTGTAAAGTGGTATACCCCGCGGGTTATATGCAGGAAAATACGGTACAAAATATATTATTTTGTTCTTTCGGTAAAGTGACGTAGATATAAAAATTAAATAAAAATAAAGTGAATAAAAATAAATAAATAACCACTAATGTAGACTGTAGCCTGGTTCTTAATCGGAGTGGGTGGACTGGCAATCTATAATGTCGACTGTAGCCTGGTTATTAAGTTTGGTGAGTGTACTGGTAGTCTATAATGTAGACTGTAGCCTGGTTTTTAAGCTGAGCATATTGGCAGTCTATAATGTGGACTGTAGCAATGGTTATGAGACTGAGTGAGCGTACTGGCAGTCTATAATGTAGACGTATTATTGATAAGTCTCCATTATAGACTGCCAGTACACTCACTCAGGTTAAGAACCAGGCGACAGTCTACATTATAGATTGCCAGTACACTCACTCCGATTCAGAACCAGGCGACAGTCAACATTAGTGTTTTTTATTAACTTTTCTATCTACGTGACTTTACCGAAAGAACCAAATAATATTAATTCCTGCAGTCACGAAAGTTTCAAGTAAAATTTGGACTACAAAAGATTTATAAGCGAGTAGTTTTTCGAGATTTACGATTATACTGTAAATTACTTTCACGAATCAGCCCCCAAATGTAGTCTACCATCATGTTCTCGTTATACTGTCCTTGGTGGCGGCGTTCAAAGTCCAGTATATTTTGGAGGAAGCACTCACCTTGCTCCGCCGAGTACGCTCTCATGTTCTCCTTAAATTTATCATGATGAGCATCAAGGATATGGACTTTGAGGGACATCCTACAGCCCATTATGCCGTAGTTCTTCACCAAAGTCTCAACCAGTTCCACATAATTTTTGACCTTGTGATTGCCCGGGAAGCCACGAACCACTGCGACAAAGCTCTCCCAAGCCGCTTTCTCCTTACTAGTGAGCTTCTTGGGGAATTCATTGCACTCCAGGATCTTTTTTATCTGTGGTCCGACAAAGACACTGGCTTTGACCTTTGCCTCAGACAGCTTATGGAAGAAGTCTTGAAGGTACTTGAAGGCTGCCAACTCCTTATCTACAGCTCTGACAAATTGTTTCATAAGGCCCAATTTGATGTGCAGTTGTGGCATCAGCACCTTCCGGGGGTCCGCCAGTGGCTCCCAATTGGAAACTAGGGACAAGGCTTGGGCATCTGCTCATAAAAGTAACTTGGTAAATGACTGGCTAGAATACAGGATTTTAAGAAGTAGATGCGTCAAAAAAATACGAAATGCAAAAAATGTTTACTTTTCCTCCGCGCTCCTGGAATCACATGGTAATGCCAGGATTTTCTGGAAAACAATCAAATGTCTTCAAAAAGTATCTAAAACAGACAATATGCCTGTTACGGTAAACCGAAATTGGGAGTGTTTTTCAGATCCCCAAAAAATGGTCGACAATTTTAACCTTCATTTTTCTGAAGCTGCTAACCTTTATGACAATGTATTGGGAGTAACCCGAGCTCAAGTAATTTCGGAAACCACTGACCTAACGTTAAACAAATTTAATTTCTTGCCTATACACGAAAAAAATGTTCTAAAACAACTGTCTAACCTCAAAAGGTCTTCCGCTACTGGAGCAGATAGTATTCCCGTTTTTGCTCTGCTTACTGTTGGTCACCTAATATAAAAAACCGATGGTCCATATTTACAACCTATCCATCAAAGAAGCATCAGTACCTATAAAATGTAAACATTCCTATGTTCGTCCACTTCACAAGGAGGCCCTAAAGATGATCCAAATAACTACCAACCGATCTTAATTTTGTCTCTGTTGATGAAATTTTTTGAAATATTACTGAACTATCAAATTAGCAGTTTCCTGTCTGACAACAATATATTACATAGAAAACAATCAGGGTTCCGAAAAAAATACAGCACCGCAACTGCTGTATTGGACTCTCTAAATGACCTTGATAAAAAGCAATACTCTGCCAGTCTATTTCTTGACTTGTCCAAAGCTTTTGATACAGTGGACCACAACACCCTGCTAAGCAAACTAAATTGCCTCCGTTTCTCCAAACACGTAGTTGAATGGTTAAAAATTCACCACTCTTCTCGCACCCAAACTGTCTTCACAGATGGTTGGAGGTCAAACAGTGTTAAGATAACAAAGGAGTTCCACAGGGTGCAATCCTCGGCCCCTCTTGTTTTCTCTTTATGTTAATGAATTAGACACTGATCTGAATCATTTTAGGGTAAATCTATTTGCAGATGACACTATACTGATTACTGCTGGACGCTCTCCGGATGACGTAATTGCTAGGCTCCAGTGTGATTTCGACAAACTACAACGACAGCTCGATGCCCTTAAACTAGTCCTGAACAGGGGCGGTTTCTTCATTAGGGCGATTGGGCGACGCACCACCAATGTCATTCAACCACAGAGTCATGCTAGCCGTCACTGTGCCTCTGGATATAGTCCAATCAGCGTCATGTCACGTTCTGTGGAGTACCGCCTCTTTTTGGGCGATTAAACTCCGGCTGAGAATCGCCCAGAGTGTTCCCATAGACTTACATTCAAAGATGTATTTTTTCGAACGGGGGGCGCTGCAATGCATTCTCTATGGCTTCCGGGAGGGCTCGCACTAACGTGCTTACGTCATCATACGTAAGCACGTTTCAGTCAACAATTTTATTTGTCGCCACCTAGTGGAATTTTTAATAAAAGAAACTTGAGTGGATTGTATTAATAGTGAGTATAGAAACAAACAAGATGTATTGTAAGAGTCACTTTATTTTTCATTAATATTAAAGAAGTGAAGTTGCCTTTACATGCTTAAGCTGTTAATTTATCCTTTGCATGGGTGGACCTTATCCTTATAAATCATCCAGACATTTGCCCCCCTGAGAGATTTTGCAGGAGCCGCCACTGGTCCTGAATACCTCCAAAACCAAGTTGCTATGCTTCTCACCAGGACTAAAGCAGGACGTTATTTTTCCCAATTTATATTCAAAAAATAATGATGAAATAGAGCAAGTCCAGATGTATAAGTATATTGGGGTTATCCTTGATTCAAAATTGAATTTTACAAAACACATTGATTATATTGGTAAAAATACAAAAATAAAAATTGGTTTTCTGTATCGACATAAACACTGCTTTCCACCTGTTCCGTTTGGAATTTATAAAAGCTACCATAATGCCTCTACTTGATTACTGTGATATCGTATATAAATCAGCACCCAGTACTGTTCTGAAAAAGCTTGACTTAATATGTCACTCGGCCTTAAGATTTGCATTGAACTGCCCATATTGGACCCACCACTGCGATCTCTACATTGGGTCAAACTTAAAATTTCTTAATGATCGATGGCTTATGCATCAGATACTATTTATTTACAATGTACTTACAAAAAGATCCGCAGATTACCTGCTGGATCTCCTCATTGTTTCAGAAAACAAATGAGCTAAGATCTTCTCTCATTTACCAGCTTCGCATTCCTTATTGCCGTACAAATACTGGAGGAAGGGCCTTTGCTATAGATGCCCCCAGGGTCTGGAATGCTATCACAAATAAACTCCAGCTTGGATCATTACCTACAAGACCATCACTCAAAACTGCTCTAGAGGAGTCGTACAACCCTAGCTGCCACTGCTATCCAGTGGCCTGAAATCAAATATATAGCTATAGATGACCAATGCGAGAAATTATCATGTATTTTGATTATAGGGTGCTGCTACTACTATTGCTACTCATGCTATTATGGATTGACTCATGCAGCTAGCGAAGGATGCTAGGTTTAGTAATATATGTTATGTATGTCGCTATTGTAAACTTTCAATCACATTACTTATGATCACTGTTACATTGTTTTTGTAGCATTATTTTAGTAATTTCTATAAAGGTTTAGTTTAGCCCGATTATGTTTTATGTAGTATAGAGTTATACTTAAAATTGCAATCTACATTGTATTATGATTGTTATTGTGATCTAACATCAAATGGGATTTTTTGCACATTTTTGTACGCAGCATAAACAAATGGTGCTTTTTCTGGAAGATTTTATTGTTTTGTAGGGGATGTTTCAATTTGCATACAGTAAAATTTAAATGGATCTTGTAATTTGATTGTGTGTTGCGGTTGCACCCGAATCAAGAGCCGAATGGCTCACAGGGTTATTCCAAATAAATAAAACTGAAAACTGTTGTTCCTCCCGACAGAGAACTCGGTCCGCTGTGGCCAGTCCCGCCTGTGGTAGTGCGCCTTGGTGTCCCTGCTGTCCCAAAGGCAAAGATAGCAGGGAAACTTGGTAAAACCGCCATGGAGACCCATCAGGAATGCCATCATTTTGAAGTCTCCGATGACCTCCCAGCCGTATTCATACTTCAAGGCGTCCAGCAAGGTTTTGATGCTGTTGTAATCCTCTTTGAGGTGCACCGAGTGAGCCAGGGGAAGAGACGGGTACTTGTTACCATTATGGAGCAGCACGGCTTTGAGGCTCCTGGATGAGCTGTCAATGAAGAGGCGCCACTTATTCTGGTTACAGGCGATTCCGATTGCCTCGAACAGACTGGTCACATTGTGGCAGAAGCAGAGCACATCTTGACGGGTGAAGCTGCAAAAAGGTTGGCGACGCTTGTTCTGATCTGCGACTTGCACACTTGCATCCAACAAGTTCCACTACTTGAGCCTAGACGTCAAAAGCTCGGCATTGGACTTGGTGAGACCAAGATCTCTGATCAAAGTCGTTGAGGTCTTTTTGGTTGGGGTAGTATGGGTTTCTCTCCTCAGCTCCACCTCTGAAATTGTCATCTGGATCTACGTCTTACTCGCTCTATGACTTGCTGCTCTCTTCTAAAGACATCTGCTCTCTCTCCGGAGGAGTGGGTACGGGGAGCTCATGGCAGTGTGGCACCGGGGCGATGAAGGTCTGGATACGTGATAGCAGTTGCATTATTGACAGTCCGACGTGTGTAAGGGTCCACCATACAGAAGTAGCAGTTGCTGGAGTGGTCAGTGGGTTCCACCAAATTCTTGGGATAGCTAAATTCATGGCTCCCTTTCCCCTCTGTAACATCCTATAAAAATGTTTTTTTTCACCCATGACTAATGTGTAAGAGATTCTCGCAACATTTTTCATGATATATTTTTTCAATAACATTGAAAATCATAAAACATTAAAAAATTAAGAACTTTTTCAATTTACCATTTTTTTACGTAAAATTCTGAGCAACAATTGTCCATCTTACCTTCCAAAGTTTTTTTAGCATTGCTCGCAGGTAAAATGAGGTGCTCAGGGTTTGTCTTGATCCTGGACAGGCATGCCGAAATATGCCTTGTAGGCCTCACACATCTTAGCAGATGCTTCTACAGAGTACTTTTTCGCTCATCTTGATAAATTGGCCGCAGACACAACAAAATGTCTGCCGGATGCTTGCAGCCTCTTGATGCCATCTCAGAAAAATGCAGATATGTATCCACTTAGGCAGCTATAACTAAACTGAACCGGTGGGCTTAAGGCCTCTGTATTTATATTATTTATTTTACTGGAAAGTTCTGGAAAGTTCAAGAAGTTACTCCAAGTTTACTCCGCACTGAATCGATTTGTAATGTTCTGGAAAATAGGTACATTTTAAAATATCACTCTCCTGGTCACAAAAGCAAAGTTTGTGGGGAATAAGTTATTTTCTGTACTTTTGAGGCATAAGCAATTAGGAAATAACACTTACTACCCAGGGACAACATTTTTTTGTTGCAAAGTGTTATCAAAAGGTGTGCATGTAGTTATGTGTATTATTGGCTCTTTCGTTGTCTAGGGGCGTATCATGTGTGATGTGATTGATGTGTGCATGTTTGAGTGGGGTGCTTGGCTTCGTTGTCTAGGGGTGTATTACCAATCGTCATAATACAATGATTCTCGCTTGAACTTTTACCGATTATGATTTAGTGTAATTATGTCCGGTCTCAGGATTCAGATCTCGCCGCAGGATACAGTTAATATAATTAAGATAAGTATGCATGAAGGAATCACTCAGACTCTGTGTTAAGCAACTTTAACATCTAAAAACACTCTAATATGCATACATACCTATAATCGGAATTACCACAGTACTCCTGTATATATCATCTTCATTGATCCACACAATTAAAAACTCAATGGTTACGTGGTTAAATTGAGCAATAGAATAAAGTAATATGACAATACACGATAGGAAAGTCCTTAAAAGTCCTTAAAAATGGCAATATTTATACGGAACCGTGCCAACGAAACATGTGACCAACGGCAAAAGGGGGGATCAATGAATCCATTGGTAAGAGTATGCAATTAAAGAAATATCCCAAGACAAGCGTACATGCGAATTTGTGGGCAAGATTACGTGATTAAAATAATTATCTCAAACAATAATATTCATGCGAGTGTGTAGATTCGGAAAATAGATGCTTATCAATGTTTAGTGTGACATCAATTAATCCATTGGCAAGATTACGTGATGAAAAGAAACCAAACGACTAACACATTCCTACGGAGGGAGCTGGTAGGAACGTTGGGTTGCTCGGTCAATGGCGGCGTGGTGTATTCCGCAAATATGGCCGACTGTGAGGGCGGGGACAAGCCGGCGTGAGTAGGTTAAACGTTGAGTTTTATAAGGGCACCACGGGGTGACCAGCCCCTCCCCACCGAGCCACACCCCTCCCACCCCCCACCCAGCCCCATGCCCTCCCCACCCTCCCCGCCCCACCCAGCCCCGCTCCACCCTCCCCACCCAACCTCTCCCCACCCTCCCCTCTCCACCCAGCCCCACCCCTCCCATTTTTTGATTCACGACGGACGGACACAATAATCCCCTGGGGGTTGGTGTAACCAGGAGGTTCCTACCAGTAAATGACTATTCATGCAACTTAAGGGACAGAAAAATGCTTCTCCATGACCAGTTAATAATTAACACACCACCTTCGCACCTTGGCTGGGAATTCATCTGTTTTTGGTCTTTGATTTCTCTCACAAAGGAGCAGGCGTTATTTTGATTGTGACCGTTTGTGTCCAGATATTTCAAGTTTCAGTTTCATTTATTAGATAAAGCCCTGTGAGCCATGCAGCTCTTGACTCCGGTACAACCGCAACAAACAAAAACATGAACAAAGATCATCTTAAAGTGACTACGCGCAACAGAAAAATCCAGGAAAAAACAGCAAAGTCTTCCAGAAAAAAACACCGTATATCAACGCTGTGCAAAAATCCCAGTGGGATGCAAATCAAACAATAATAACCATAAGACAATTTAGATTAATTTTATCAGGCTAACTCGGTACTTCAACAAACATGGATAACCCATACGTTTTCGAAATCACCAAAATAAAGCTATAAAAACAATGTAACAGTGATCATAGGAACTGTGATTCAAATTTAACAATAAACGATATGTGCGTATCTGTGTCTGTTATAGTTTATTGAAATCACATCAAGGCCCAAAACTTCTCCCCTTCCTACAGTCATCTCAATAATTCACCTCCAGATGTCTTTTATGTGGGCGAGGCAGCAAAGGGGGGGGGGGTGCTCCTTTGACCTTTTGTTGTCTCGAGGGAGGACACAACTCGCTAAATCCAGATCTATAAAAACTATTACATTAAAAACATGCAAAATCAATCTTAATATACATTTTTGGAAAAGGCAAATTTCCAACAGAGTGCATCATTGATTCAGTGCAAGCCACCTGTGGACCGGTATTGGTGTATTGTGTCTCAAGAGCAGTCGGGTTTCCTTCAACCGATGATTATGAACATCCAGATGTGAATCAGCAAGAAGCATTTCTAGTCCTTAGTTTGACAAAATCTTTATAAACACGTAATACAAAATTATAATTCGTGTTGTGGAAAATGTATCTCATATACGTGTAGTGGTGATACGCGCTGGGGTAGCGATCGGGTGCCAGCGCGTAGTGATTGGATGTGTGTGTGGTGACGCGCGCTGACGGTGAAGGATCAGGGGTCAGCGCGGGGTCGTGGGTTATGTGGTGCTGATTGGCTGTGTGCCGGTGACGCGCTGGAGAGGCAGTGATCGGGTGGCAGCGCGGCGTGATTGGTTGGGGAGTGGAAACACGCGCTGGGGGAAAACGGATCGTAGAGATAGCGCGTCGGGATTGGTTCACTAAGGAGCGATGCTCACGTCGAGGTCCGCATCCGCTCCGTCTCCCGTGAGGAGGGACTATATAAGGTGATGCACACAGGCGTACAGGGAGAGTGTAACCAGCGAAGACTGAAGACGGAGAGGAAGAGATACGGCCCTGCGGTACCCAGTCCCGCTGTCCTGTGGGGACCGGGACTCTGTGTAACCCAGAGGCGGAGTGTAGGGGGAGCATGCAGTGTGAGCATGCAGTGTGTAGCCAGAGGCATAGGGTCTACACGAGACAAGTGATGTGTGTGTAGCCAGAGGCATAGGGTCTACACGAGACGAGTGATGTGTGTGTAGCCAGAGGCATAGGGTCTACACGAGACGAGTGATGTGTGTGTAGCCAGAGGCATAGGGTCTACACGAGACGAGTGAAGAGTGTAGCCAGAGGCAGAGAGTCTACACGAGCTAAGTGAATTGTGCAGTCAGCAGAATAGAGACCACACGTTGTATCGTGACAAGTCAAGATTTAATAAAAAGTGTGTTACCCGTCAAGGAGTTTCCTGCCGTCATTTCCAATACTTCATACGTATCATTAAGTGGCATACCTTGCAACTGATTAATGATGTGAATTATCCTTATTTCAAAGAACATGCATGCCTTGCTCCAGAGGCAGATGCTTCCTGAATCATAAAAATACCCTTTGACCCGTATCACAAAACAGCTCTCACGTGAGTTATGTGTGCAGGTTACTACCAAGCACACACTTTGTCCAGTCATCACGTATTCCATGTTTGTTTGATAGAAATTGACTGATAGAAATACATTTTACTTGTTTGCACAAAATCAGACAAGTATTCATAAAATTATAATTCTAAATTATCGATAGGCTTATTGACAAAATGTAATTACTGCACTGAAATTTACTTTATCATGTTATATTGTATATACAAGAAGTTGATATATGTCTGGATGAGGCCTACACCTGCAGCACTCAGATTGAGGGAAGCCAAGTTGTAGAGCATTCTCTTTTTGTTGCAGAGGTTCAAGTTTCAAATATGACAGGCACCCCTAGTTAGTCAAGGAATATTAATAAAAAACGTGCACCGTCTGCTTAACAGTGGATGTTTAAACATACTATTGTGTCATTCAAAACAAGTAGGCCATTGCATTCTAGCATCGTGGTCAAAATTTGCCAAATTCTAAATATTACCCACAAATTACACTGGTCTACCGCCAAAATGCTTCCGAAATAAACGTAGTCCAACTTTACTAATTCTGGGTCGCTGAGAATGAAAATGATGCTTAAACTGTTGATTCACTTTAGTTTTCAAGATATGCTACTGGGTCAGTTTATACGACCCTTGACTTGGGAATGGTGGAGGATAAGTGAGTTATAAAGCGAAGGGACCTCAATTTAAACCAGAAATGATTAAAATACATCTTTGACTAGATCTATGAATAAATCTATGACTGGGTTTGGACAGTACTAGCTTTTTTAGCAAAACAATAATTGATGCAATCTGAACCTAGTATTGCATCATACATGATATGAATTGCATCATGTTATTCCTATAAGTCATGGATGATGCAATCATAACTAGGCTTACATCACTCTGCTGAACAAATTGCCCTATATCAGCTCAATAAATCAGTGTCGTGCTCTCTTACTTGTCGGTGTTTTATTTTGCACAGGACACATTTTTGTTTTGCCAAAGTTAAGTGAAGCTAATATAAAGGATTAATGAACTTCGAGATCATGCATTTGACAGTGCAGTGTGGCAAGGAAAAGAGGCATGGAAAGCCTTCCAGTTAGTGGCAACTACAGGGAGTTGGCGGAAAACCTCAAGGCATACACAATCCTTGGTTGCAACATGTCACTCATCTAGATTTTATCCCACCGAATTGCAGAGCAGTGAGCGATGAGAATGGCGAGCGATTTCACCAGGACATTGCAACAATAGAGAAACGGTATCAGGGCAAATGGAGCCCATCAATGCTTGCAGACTATTGCTGGACAGTGACAAGAGATGCTCAATTTAATGGATACAAGAGACAAGCCAAGAAGCACCAAGTAGACACTGAATAAGGACGTAACTATGTCATTTTATACACATAATAGTTTTGCCTTTCGTTTCATAATTAGAGTTATATATCCTATTTACTGATTTTTAAGTGTCACATGAACAAGACAGGTGACATGTGACCATGTAAAGCAACATTAAATACATTAAAAGACCGAGGTTTACAATTTATGAGTAAAACTCTACGATCAACACAATATACAGAAGTATAATGTAAAAACTTAAATATCTTGGGAACAGTAGACAATCAGTTGTTTTAATTGTCATATTTGAATCGGCGCGTAAAACTCCATAATAAACAGCACATTTCATCTCTCAAGCAGAAGACGTCTAAAAAACGTATAGACCAGTATTACACAACTGAGATAACACATCAATCATCGCTCCCTACTGAAAGACTCATTCCCACATGCAGGCTGATGCAGGGCCACCTTATGCCACACAGGGGCAGCTGCCACTTGGTGATTCTCTTCGAGTGTTTGTGATGAAATATGATACGAAACTCCGAATTACTGAGGCAATTAAGCAAGCACCATATAAATGCAAATATTATAACATAGTGAATGCTTGGGAGCTTATTGGCTCTCGCTCCTGGTTAGAGATCTACCCAACCCACAGGTCCACAAATACTGGCTGCTCTTACTTTGCAGGTTGAACCTAGGAATTGAGTGTTCAACTTCACATTCTTTTCATGAAAGGCCTGTGACAAAGGTGAATCTATTGGAGTATCATTGTATCAAGCTTACACATCTACCTGGTCTCCATTTGACTTTGTACTGTCTAAGAAGTCCACCCACACCTCCACTTCCACAAACTGCTGAGAGTTGCCTCGCTCTGCATCAGAGTCAGAATTCTCCTCCTGCTTCACGTTGCCTCCATCGATGTGAAGGTCCAATATTGGAGTTGAATCTTCATCTTCACATTTAACCTTCACTTTTTCGCTCTTCACTATCACTTCTTCAAATTTCAAATTCACTTTTTCATATTTCACCTCGATTCCTTTATAAGTGTCCAAGCTGAGATTTGCTTCTGGTTCTTGTTTCATGAGGGATGGGCTCATTGCAGCACTTTGACGTTCACAAGCCGATTTCAGACTCCACTCCTTCTTCTGATGACTGTGTGTTCTCTGGTGTGTTTTAAGATTTGATGACTGTGTAAACGCCTTCCCACACACAATGCACTTGAATGGTTTCTCTCCTGTGTGTGTTCTCTGGTGTGTTTTAAGAGTAGATGAATCTGAAAATGCATTTCCACACACACTGCACTTGAAGGGTTTCTCTCCTGTGTGTGTTCTCTGGTGTGTTTTAAGAGTAGATGAATCTGAAAATGCATTCCCGCAAACACTGCACTTGAATGGGTTTTCTCCTGTATGTGTTCTCTGGTGTTGTTTAAGAGTAAATGAAGATGAAAATGCCTTCCCACACACACTGCACTTGAAGGGTTTCTCTCCTGTGTGTGTTCTCTGGTGGGTCTGAAGAGCTGATGACTGTGCAAATGCCTGTTCACATACAGTGCACTTGAAGGGTTTCTCTCCTGTGTGAGTTCTCTGGTGGATCTGAAGAAATGATGACCATGCAAATGCCTTCTCACAGACAGTGCACTTGAAGGGTTTCTCTCCTGTGTGAGTTCTCTGGTGGCTCTGAAGAACTGATGACCGTGCAAACGCCTTCCCGCATAGAGTGCACTTGAATGGTTTCTCTCCTGTGTGAGTTCTCTGGTGGCTCTGAAGATTTGATGACCGTGTAAATGCCTTCTCACACACAGTGCACTTGAAAGGTTTTTCTCCTGTATGTGTTATCTGGTGTTGTTTAAGAGTAAATGAACATGAAAATGCCTTCCCACACACACTGCACTTGAATGGGTTCTCTCCTGTGTGTGCTCTCTGGTGTCTTTGAAGATGTGCTGACCGTGCAAACGTCTTCTCGCACACAGTGCACTTGAAAGGTTTCTCTCCTATATGTGCTATCTGGTGTTGTTTAAGATTAGATGAAGATGAAAATGCCTTCCCACACACACTGCACTTGAAGGTTTTCTCTCCTGTGTGAGTTCTTTGGTGCCGTCTCAAATTTCCAGTACGATCCGTTGTGTTTGCATACTGGTCGCATTGTTGCATTTTTGTACCGAGCTGCACTGAGTCCCTTTGCTCCATCAGAACAATTTTGCAGAGGAAGCGTCAGCTGCAGAAAGAAAAAAAAGTATCCACACCATCTACGTCAGTATCGAGGCACAGAGGAATGCATATACACACAGTCACATGACTTACACGTCTATACTTATTCATTTTTTAATATAGTTAAAAAGATTCCCCAGTTCAGCACACTGGCTGTTAAGGCACAATGAGAGGGCAAATGGTCATTAATGTCTGGAAGCCTAAGTATCTTAAAAATTAATGCTAACCCAAAACTTACAGCACACAATTTCAGCTGTCTGTCTACAAAGGAATATTTAGAAAAGCAAAATTCAGCTAACAAAGCAAAGTGTGCTGAAAATAATACTATTTGTGTTATGCAGAAATGCATAAATTAATGTTCAATTGCAACTTAGATGTGTGAAGCCAGGTTCAGATTTGTTTGAATGCTCGGATGAACAGATGTAACTTCAGCTGCATATGTGGTGTTATTTTCCTGTTTCCATTCTTTAAAAAGTTCCAGAGGAAAAAAAAAACATCTTTTGATTTAACCTCCGTGTTCAATCGAGTTAATATACTTTACAGCAAATACAAACTTTACACTGTCATACACTGGCATGGTAAAAAGGTGGTGGTGTGTCCAGAACCATGCCTGGCCGCCTTCATCTGCTCAGTATTAATGCTTCCTCACTTCACCATGTAATTAATTGAGGATCAATCAACATAGCAGAGGCCCACAATAAGTTAAGTTTGCACTTATCAATCATGTTTGCTGTTGGAAATAATCAAACTCTAATTGTTGAGTTCATAATGCAGTGAAATAACTGCGCCACCGCTCCCCACATAGATAACTCTTCCAAATACATTTCAAATGGATCAATAAAAGAAAAAAGAAAACAGTGAGCATTCATCACTATTTTGAAGTAACCTTGTCACAGTGATCATGCCATGATAGGTGCAATTTAATGTTATGTAAGTGTGGATCACTTGTCAGCAGGTCATGGGAATGATCCAGGTGTCATGGGATAACCGACTGAGATAATTGAGAGATGCATCAGCTGTGCTCCCCAATGTATTTCTGCATTATAGGCACCCAGAGTTCCACCCATTCATGTGAGCGTCACTCCTCTGACCTCATTGTTGTTGCAGAGCAAATATCTCTTAACTGTCCTGCAGCATACAGTGAGGGAAAAAAGTATTTGATCCCCTGCTGATTTTGTACGTTTGCCCACTGACAAAGAAATGATCAGTCTATAATTTTAATGGTAGGTTTATTTGAACAGTGAAAGACAGAATAACAACAAAATCCAGAAAAACGCATGTCAAAAATGTTATAAATTGATTTGCATTTTAATGGGGGAAATAAGTATTTGATCCTCTCTCAATCAAAAACATTTCTGGCTCCCAGGTGTCTTTTATACAGGTAACGAGCTGAGATTAGGAGCACACTCTTAAAGGGAGTGCTCCTAATCTCAGCTTGTTACCTGTATAAAAGACACCTGTTCACAGAAGCAATCAATCAATCAGATTCCAAACTCTCCACCATGGCCAAGACCAAAGAGCTCTCCAAGGATGTCAGGGACAAGATTGTAGACCTACACAAGAGCGTCACTCCTCTGACCTCATTGTTGTTGTACAGGAAATACCTCCAACTGCCCTGCAACATACCTCAGGGGCCTCCTCCACAGAGGCTAATCTTGACACTCCTGGTAAAGTCATCAGCAGGTCTGATCACCTCTACATCCTCCAATGCAGGCTCGCTTGCCAAAGAGACTCACTGATTATATTCTGTACTGATATTTCAGGGATCTGTAAGGTACTAATACAATCTTGTCTGGTTCAATAGAGGAGGGATCATAGGCAGGCCTTTAAATAAGTTCATATTTTGCATCCACAGAGAAAGGAGTAATATCTGTGGCCAAAACGACTCAAAGCTTTGTTCGTTCATTCGTTTCTAAATCCGCTTGTCCTGGTGAGGGTTGTGGCGTCAGCACATTCAGTAGGGCAGTCCAGACCTCCCTTTCCCTGCTGACAGACTCTAGCTCTTCCTGGGGAATTCCCAGGCGTTCCTAGGCCAGCCGAGCGACATAGTCCCGCCAGCGTGTCCTGGGCCGCCCCCGCGGTTTTCCCCCAGTGGGACATGCCTGGTAGAGTTCGAGGGGGCGTTTATTGGGGGCATCCTTACAGATATTCTATATTGGTATCATCCCTGGAACGAGGCCTGGGGGTGGTGTTCGCCAACAAGCACCTGGTGGCTGGGTGACCCACGTAACCCAGTCGGGCCCAGGCATGAATGTCTACGTGGTCCGCCCACCAACCGCAGGATGAAGGGTGAGGGACGGGTGCGATGCCAGTATGGCAGGGAGGGGGATGGTCTCAGACAGACTAGACCTTGGCAATGGACAGTCAGCTTTGTATGGAGCAAAAGTCCAGGCAGCTTCCACACAGTGTTACACAGTCTAATGAAACCATGCTGCTCAATTAATTTGAAGAGCTGGTCGTGAACATATTAACCAGATATGGGAGCTCCTCCAACATTTGTAGAACTGACCTGATTATTCATGGAGAGTTGAGCAAGTGCAGTGTTGTATGATATGAAATTCCCAGGCAGGCGATTTATTTTGTGGAATATATGCAAGGCCCCATTTCATGATTGAATTATCCAGGCACAAAACAAGATTCCCTAACTCCATCTGATTGTGTAGCCATTACCAGATAATCAGTATATCTAACATGGTTGACAAGCAGGGATTGATCCCTTAACTATAACCATGCATCGATTAGCGCATCATTGCAACCGTAATGAATGCAATGTATTTATATGGCCATTGTGAGCTTCTCATAAACTACATAATTATTGACGATGCTATGTAATGTAATGCATGAGGCCAGAGTGAATTCCTGTCACAAGAAAATTTGAACAGGAAAAGGCTTCGACTCCTGGTCATGCAGCTTTAGACGGGCCTGCCCAAAATCATAAAAGTCATCAACGAGTCTGAGCAGAGGCAGACATCGAAAACAAAGAACCCAAAGCCCAAAGCCTCTTTATGGTACTATAGGCCTTAATTTGATCAAGAAAGCAGAGATTTAGTTTCCGGAGTACTCCTCTGCTGTAGTCGATGGACAGAAAATACAGCAGCCCCTTGAATATCACGGAGGTTACGTTCTTGGAAAGTGCCACGTGAAAGCTAAAAGTGCAATATTAAATACTTAAGCCTTACCTAAGTCATGGCGTTAGGTAAACGGCAACTAAAATTTACATCACAATTGAAATAAGTACTGTACTGTATTCTAAAAAACTAAGCAATTGAAATAAACATTGAGAAACCATATCCAAAAAATATTCCAAGATCAAAAATAGGAAACATTTATATAAATAAAGCAGACTTTGCACGTGTACTTTCTTCCCATGAAACCTACACACCCCAAACTTTCCATGCATACTCACGGGCGATAGTGTTTTAGTGTGTTTTTTGCACAATTTTTAGCTTACTTGCTCACCTTCAACATCTGCAAACTCCAACCCCTCGCTGCTGCATCCAACCCCCCACCCTTTCTTTTGCCATTCTCACTACTACCGGTTTGCCACACACGCAAACATATTATGACATTTTAGAAACTACAATTCCACGCACTCATATTATCAGGCCTGCGTTTTTGCTGGAAAATTCATCCACTTCCGGCTCCTTACCGTCCTCTCTTGCACGTGCATGGCTCACCTCTAACACACACTGCAATATTTATTTTAAAAACACATGTACTATTCTAAAATATCTACATAACAGTACTGTCGATATTCTACACAACATAGACGCTATACAACAGATACGACTAAATACATAAATTCTACATTGCCTATTAACGAATAAAAAGCATGCACACACTCACTTTAAAATAATAATATATGTCCACATCACCACACGCATTCTATTCATACCAACTTCAAGCACTAGAAACAATTACTCCCTCTAACAACTTACAGCTTTACACTTCGTTCCTTTGTGGCTATGTCTTCACATTCCTACAACGATTATACATTTAACTCGCATTTCATTAACAATCTCTATATAGAATTTACTCACACACTCACTACACTGTTCTTACGTTTTTTAGATGTGTTTTGTCCATGGCTTTGACAAAGTTCTACATCAGACCCAGCTTGATGTGTACGGGTGGTAACAAAATCTTCCTTGATTCAACAAGTGGTGGATGCTGAATACCTTTCCCCCCAGGCTCCAATGTAGTAGAAATCTCTCGCATGACTATCCTATTAGCAGAGAAAACAGCAGTACTTCATGTATCCAGTCTGTAGACCAAACAAGAGAGTAACAACTTTCAAATCACCACAAAGCTACCACTGATGTTGGTCATAGTTTATAGCACCTCAAAAGTTGTTGAATGTTGTCATAGGTTTCCTTCATATGGACTGCATGACCAACTGAAATTGATGGCAAAACATTGCCATTATGCAGCAAAACAGCTTTAAGACTCATCTTCGATGAATCAATGAACAGTTTCCACTCATCTGGATCATGAACGATGTTGAGAGCTGCCATTACACAATCGATGTTACAGGCTCCAAGATCACCTTCCATGAAGAATAATGGGACGATCCTTTTGACGGTCACGAACATGGAAACCCTCATATCACCTGCCAGGAGATTCCACTGCTGCAGTCTAGAGCCCAACAGTTCTGCCTTACTCTTGGTAGTTCCAAATCCCTGACAAAGTCTTTCAGTTAACCTTGTGTTATGAGGTGTGGTTCAGAGGAGGATGGGAGAAAATCTGGGTCATGTGACCTTGATGGTCCAGGACCAGAAGTTTCATCCTCTTCCTTGCCTGACTCAAATGAGAATGATTCTGGTGCATCAGGAACAGGCAGTCCTTCTCCGTGGGGTACTGGGCATATAGCTGATGGAATGCACAGTTCACCGTTAATTGTTTAACACACCTTTCCCAACTGGAGGCACCATGCAGAAGTAACAATTGCTGATATGATCTATTGGATCTCTCCAAATCATTAGCACTGCAAAAGTCTACTTGTAGTACTAATCGCATATCTGCATTTCCCATAAATATGCTAAATTCCTCTTGATATGCAAATTATTTTGTCAAGACGCTCTTCGCCCCTCCATCCCAGCATAAATAGTCGCTCCAAGCCTGGAGCGTGCCATTCAGACTCTGTCTACTTGACAGACCTGTTCTCCACCTGAAGACGGCTGCTTGCGTTGTGGCCGAAACGTCGTGAGAATTATTTTATTATGTTTTATTTTTATTATTTTATAACTTCCCTTCTACGTGACTTTACCGAAAGAACCAAGAAGATGAATACCCTTCTCTATATAACTCACACATCCTCTGCCATTCCCAAAGTCAAGGGTCGTATGTATTGAAAACTAGAGCCAAACAACACTTTTAAGAATAATTTTCATTCTCAATTACCCAGAATAAGTAAAGTTGGACTACATTTATTTCAGACACATGTTTGCGAAAGACCAGTTCTATTTACTCTTTTCTGCTTATTAACTTTTACCTCCACCTATGTTCCTTGCAGAAAACGTGCGCTTGTCTTCACCAAAGACGATTACAATAATTGATGCCATTCGTAAAAGTGCTGCAATGGCTGCAATTATAGCTCCTGAACACAAAGAATTGAGACGGCATGCTGCCTGTGCTGCACATACAGCTAATGAATCTCCAAGACAGCATAGCATGCTGCCAGTGCTGCGATGGCTGCACCTACAGCTTATGAAACTCCAGTACAGCATGAAGTAAGACCACATGCGACCAGTGCTGCTATGCCTCCACCTAGAGCGAATGCAACTCCTCAACAGCAATAAGCTACACAGAAAACTAAGACAGCACAAATGGATGCTGCCACAGCTAATCAAACTCCAGTCCACCAAAAACCAAGGGAGCTTGCAAACAGCACATCAATGGCTGCAACAAGGTACCAAAACGAAAAGTCTTATTTTCCATACATTCCTCACCTCATAATAGAGGTTTTTGGGTTAGATCACGTAAATTTCTAGATGTGTCGTTAACACCCACCACCACCTGACACAGCCAACTAGTAAGGGTTGTCACGTAAACAGAACATGCCAATTCGTCACTAGTACAGCACACAGGTTGTGTGTTGGAGAGCCAAGCCACAACATTTACAATCGGAAAAATATGTTTTGGGTGAGTGGTGAGTCTGTGGGTGAGTGGTGAGTCTGTGTGTGAGTGGTGAGTCTGTGGGTGAGTGGTGAGTCTGTGGGTGAGTGGTGAGTCTGTGGGTGAATGGTGAGTCTGTGGATGAGTGCTGAGTCTGTGGGTGAGTGGTGAGTCTGTGGGTGAGTGGTGGATCTGTGTATGAGTGGTGAGTCTGTGGGTGAGTGGTGAGTCTGTGGGTGAGTCTGCAGGTGAGTGGCGAGTCTGTGGGTGAGTGCTGAGTCTGTGGGTCAGTGGTGAGTCTGTGGGTGAGTGCTGAGTCTGTGGGTGAGTGGTGAGTCTGTGGGTGAGTGCCGAGTCTGTGGGTGAGTGGTGAGTCTGTGGGTGAGTGCCGAGTCTGTGGGTGAGTGGTGAGTCTGTGGGCGAGTGTTGAGTCTGTGGGTGAGTGGTGAGTCTGTGGGTGAGTGGTGAGTCTGTGGGTGAGTGGTGAGTCTGTGGGTGAGCACTGAGTCTGTTGGTGAGTGGTGAGTCTGTGGGTGATTCTGTGGGTGAGTGGTGAGACTGTGAGTGAGTGCCGAGTCTGTGGGTGAGTGCCGAGTCTGTGGGTGAGTGCCGAGTCTGTGGGTGAGTGTTGAGTCTGTGGGTGAGTGCTGAGTCTGTGGGTGAGTGGTGAGTCTGTGGGTGAGTGCCGAGTCTGTGGGTGAGTGCCGAGTCTGTGGGTGAGTGTTGAGTCTGTGGGTGAGTGCCGAGTCTGTGGGTGAGTGCCGAGTCTGTGGGTGAGTGCCGAGTCTGTGGGTGAGTGCTGAGTCTGTGGGTGAGTGCTGAGTCTGTGGGTGAGTGGTGAGTCTGTGGGTGAGTGCCGAGTCTGTGGGTGAGTGCTGAGTCTGTGGGTGAGTGCCGAGTCTGTGGGTGAGTGGTGAGTCTGTGGGTGAGTGCCGAGTCTGTGGGTGAGTGGTGAGTCTGTGGGCGAGTGTTGAGTCTGTGGGTGAGTGGTGAGTCTGTGGGTGAGTGGTGAGTCTGTGGGTGAGTGGTGAGTCTGTGGGTGAGCACTGAGTCTGTTGGTGAGTGGTGAGTCTGTGGGTGATTCTGTGGGTGAGTGGTGAGACTGTGAGTGAGTGCCGAGTCTGTGGGTGAGTGCCGAGTCTGTGGGTGAGTGCCGAGTCTGTGGGTGAGTGCCGAGTCTGTGGGTGAGTGTTGAGTCTGTGGGTGAGTGGTGAGTCTGTGGGTGAGTGTTGAGTCTGTGGGTGAGTGGTGAGTCTGTGGGTGAGTGCCGAGTCTGTGGGTGAGTGGTGAGTCTGTGGGTGAGTGCCGAGTCTGTGGGTGAGTGCTGAGTCTGTGGGTGAGTGGTGAGTCTGTAGGTGAGTGGTGAGTCTGTGGGTGAGTGTTGAGTCTGTGGGTGAGCACTGAGTCTGTGGGTGTGCGGTGAGTCTGTGGGTGAGCGGTGAGTCTGTGGGTGAGCGGTGAGTCTGTGGGTGAGCGGTGAGTCTGTGGGTGAGCGGTGAGTTAGTGGGTGAGTGGTGGGTCTGTGGGTGAGTGGTGAGTCTGTGGGTGAGTGGTGGGTCTGTGGGTGAGTGGTGAGTCTGTGGGTGAGTGGTGAGTCTGTGGGTGAGTGCTGAGTCTGTGGGTGAGTGCCGAGTATGTGGGTGAGTGGTGAGTCTGTGGGTGAGTGCCGAGTCTGTGGGTGAGTGGTGAGTCTGTGGGCGAGTGTTGAGTCTGTGGGTGAGTGGTGAGTCTGTGGGTGAGTGGTGAGTCTGTGGGTGAGTGGTGAGTCTGTGGGTGAGCACTGAGTCTGTTGGTGAGTGGTGAGTCTGTGGGTGATTCTGTGGGTGAGTGGTGAGACTGTGAGTGAGTGCCGAGTCTGTGGGTGAGTGCCGAGTCTGTGGGTGAGTGCCGAGTCTGTGGGTGAGTGTTGAGTCTGTGGGTGAGTGGTGAGTCTGTGGGTGAGTGTTGAGTCTGTGGGTGAGTAGTGAGTCTGTGGGTGAGTTGTGAGTCTGTGGGTGAGTGGTGAGTCTGTGGGTGAGTGCCGAGTCTGTGGGTGAGTGCCGAGTCTGTGGGTGAGTGGTGAGTCTGTAGGTGAGTGGTGAGTCTGTGGGTGAGTGTTGAGTCTGTGGGTGAGCACTGAGTCTGTGGGTGTGCGGTGAGTCTGTGGGTGAGCGGTGAGTCTGTGGGTGAGCGGTGAGTCTGTGGGTGAGCGGTGAGTCTGTGGGTGAGCGGTGAGTTAGTGGGTGAGTGGTGGGTCTGTGGGTGAGTGGTGGGTCTGTGGGTGAGTGGTGAGTCTGTGGGTGAGTGGTGGGTCTGTGGGTGAGTGGTGAGTCTGTGGGTGAGTGGTGAGTCTGTGGGTGAGTGCCGAGTCTGTGGGTGAGTGGTGAGTCTGCGGGTGAGTGCCGAGTCTTTGGGTGAGTGCTGAGTCTGTGGGTGAGTGCCGAGTCTGTGGGTGAGTGGTGAGTCTGTGGGTGAGCACTGAGTCTGTGGGTGAGTGATGAGTCTGTGGGTGAGTGTTGAGTCTGTGGGTGACCACTGAGTCTGTGGGTGAGCGGTGAGTCTGTGGGTGAGCGGTGAGTTAGTGGGTGAGTGGTGGGTTTGTGGGTGAGTGGTGGGTCTGTGGGTGAGTGGTGAGTCTCTGGGTGAGTGGTGAGTCTGTGGGTGAGTGGTGAGTCTGTGGGTGAGTGCCGAGTCTGTGGGTGAGTGGTGAGTCTGTGGGTGAGTGGTGAGTCTGTGGGCGAGTGGTGAGTCTGTGGGTGAGTGTATGGGTGAGTGTCGAGTCTGTGGGTGAGTGGTGAGTCTGTGGTCGAGTGGCGAGTCTGTGGGTGAGCGCTGAGTCCGTGGGTGAGTGGTGAGTCTGTGGGTGAGTGCTGAGTCTGTGGGTGAGTGGTGAGTCTGTGGGTAAGTGGTGAGTCTGTGGGTGAGTGGTGAGTCTGTGGGTGAGTGGTGAGTCTGTGGGTGATTGGTGAGTCTGTGGGTGAGTGCTGAGTCTGTGGGTGAGTGCTGAGTCTGTGGGTGAGTGGTGAGTCTGTGGGTGAGTCTGTGGGTGAGTCTGTGGGTAAGTGCCGAGTCTGTGGGTGAGTGCTGAGTCTGTGGGTCAGTTTGTGGGCGAGTGGTGAGTCTGTGGGTGAGCGCTGAGTCTGTGGGTGAGCGGTGAGTCTGTGGGTGAGTGTTGAGTCTGTGGGTGACCACTGAGTCTGTGGGTGAGCGGTGAGTCTGTGGGTGAGCGGTGAGTTAGTGGGTGCGTGGTGGGTTTGTGGGTGAGTGGTGGGTCTGTGGGTGAGTGGTGAGTCTCTGGGTGAGTGGTGAGTCTGTGGGTGAGTGGTGAGTCTGTGGGTGAGTGCCGAGTCTGTGGGTGAGTGGTGAGTCTGTGGGTGAGTGGTGAGTCTGTGGGCGAGTGGTGAGTCTGTGGGTGAGTGTATGGGTGAGTGCCGAGTCTGTGGGTGAGTGGTGAGTCTGTGGTCGAGTGGCGAGTCTGTGGGTGAGCGCTGAGTCCGTGGGTGATTGGTGAGTCTGTGGGTGAGTGCTTAGTCTGTGGGTGAGTGGTGAGTCTGTGGGTAAGTGGTGAGTCTGTGGGTGAGTGGTGAGTCTGTGGGTGAGTGGTGAGTCTGTGGGTGATTGGTGAGTCTGTGGGTGAGTGCTGAGTCTGTGGGTGAGTGCTGAGTCTGTGGGTGAGTGGTGAGTATGTGGGGGAGAGTTGAGTCTGTGGGTGAGTAGTGAGTCTGTGGGTGAGTTGTGAGTCTGTGGGTGAGTGGTGAGTCTGTGGGTGAGTGCCGAGTCTGTGGGTGAGTGCCGAGTCTGTGGGTGAGTGGTGAGTCTGTGGGTGAGTGGTGAGTCTGTGGGTGAGTGTTGAGTGTGTGGGTGAGCACTGAGTCTGTGGGTGAGCGGTGAGTCTGTGGGTGAGCGGTGAGTCTGTGGGTGAGCGGTGAGTCTGTGGGTGAGCGGTGAGTCTGTGGGTGAGCGGTGGGTCTGTGGGTGAGTGGTGGGTCTGTGGGTGAGTGGTGAGTCTGTGGGTGAGTGGTGGGTCTGTGGGTGAGTGGTGAGTCTGTGGGTGAGTGGTGAGTCTGTGGGTGAATGCCGAGTCTGTGGGTGAGTGGTGAGTCTGCGGGTGAGTGGTGAGTCTGTGGGTGAGTGCCGAGTCTGTGGGTGAGTGGTGAGTCTGTGGGTGAGTGGTGAGTCTGTGGGTGAGTGATGAGTCTGTGGGTGAGTGGTGAGTCTGTGGGTGAGTGGTGAGTCTGTGGGTGAGCACTGAGTCTGTGGGTGAGTGATGAGTCTGTGGGTGAGTGTTGAGTCTGTGGGTGACCACTTAGTCTGTGGGTGAGCGGTGAGTCTGTGGGTGAGCGGTGAGTTAGTGGGTGAGTAGTGGGTGTGTGGGTGAGTGGTGGGTCTGTGGGTGAGTGGTGAGTCTCTGGGTGAGTGGTGAGTCTGTGGGTGAGTGGTGAGTCTGTGGGTGAGTGTGTGGGTGAGTGCCGAGTCTGTGGGTGAGTGGTGAGTCTGTGGTCGAGTGGCGAGTCTGTGGGTGAGCGCTGAGTCTGTGGGTGAGTGCTGAGTCTGTGGGTGAGTGGTGAGTCTGTGGGTAAGTGGTGAGTCTGTGGGTGAGTGGTGAGTCTGTGGGTGAGTGGTGAGTCTGTGGGTGATTGGTGAGTCTGTGGGTGAGTGGTGAGTCTGTGGGTGAGTGGTGAGTCTGTGGGTGATTGGTGAGTCTGTGGGTGAGTGCTGAGTCTGTGGGTGAGTGCTGAGTCTGTGGGTGAGTGGTGAGTCTGTGGGTGAGTGGTGAGTCTGTGGGCGAGTGGTGAGTCTGTGGGTGAGTGTATGGGTGAGTGCCGAGTCTGTGGGTGAGTGGTGAGTCTGTGGTCGAGTGGCGAGTCTGTGGGTGAGCGCTGAGTCCGTGGGTGAGTGGTGAGTCTGTGGGTGAGTGCTGAGTCTGTGGGTGAGTGGTGAGTCTGTGGGTAAGTGGTGAGTCTGTGGGTGAGTGGTGAGTCTGTGGGTGAGTGGTGAGTCTGTGGGTGATTGGTGAGTCTGTGGGTGAGTGCTGAGTCTGTGGGTGAGTGCTGAGTCTGTGGGTGAGTGGTGAGTATGTGGGGGAGAGTTGAGTCTGTGGGTGAGTAGTGAGTCTGTGGGTGAGTTGTGAGTCTGTGGGTGAGTGGTGAGTCTGTGGGTGAGTGCCGAGTCTGTGGGTGAGTGCCGAGTCTGTGGGTGAGTGGTGAGTCTGTGGGTGAGTGGTGAGTCTGTGGGTGAGTGTTGAGTCTGTGGGTGAGCACTGAGTCTGTGGGTGAGCGGTGAGTCTGTGGGTGAGCGGTGAGTCTGTGGGTGAGCGGTGAGTCTGTGGGTGAGCGGTGAGTCTGTGGGTGAGCGGTGGGTCTGTGGGTGAGTGGTGGGTCTGTGGGTGAGTGGTGAGTCTGTGGGTGAGTGGTGGGTCTGTGGGTGAGAGGTGAGTCTGTGGGTGAGTGGTGAGTCTGTGGGTGAATGCCGAGTCTGTGGGTGAGTGGTGAGTCTGCGGGTGAGTGGTGAGTCTGTGGTCGAGTGGTGAGTCTGTGGGTGAGTGGTGAGTCTGTGGGTGATTGGTGAGTCTGTGGGTGAGTGCTGAGTCTGTGGGTGAGTGCTGAGTCTGTGGGTGAGTGGTGAGTATGTGGGGGAGAGTTGAGTCTGTGGGTGAGTAGTGAGTCTGTGGGTGAGTTGTGAGTCTGTGGGTGAGTGGTGAGTCTGTGGGTGAGTGCCGAGTCTGTGGGTGAGTGCCGAGTCTGTGGGTGAGTGGTGAGTCTGTGGGTGAGTGGTGAGTCTGTGGGTGAGTGTTGAGTCTGTGGGTGAGCACTGAGTCTGTGGGTGAGCGGTGAGTCTGTGGGTGAGCGGTGAGTCTGTGGGTGAGCGGTGAGTCTGTGGGTGAGCGGTGAGTCTGTGGGTGAGCGGTGGGTCTGTGGGTGAGTGGTGGGTCTGTGGGTGAGTGGTGAGTCTGTGGGTGAGTGGTGGGTCTGTGGGTGAGTGGTGAGTCTGTGGGTGAGTGGTGAGTCTGTGGGTGAATGCCGAGTCTGTGGGTGAGTGGTGAGTCTGCGGGTGAGTGGTGAGTCTGTGGGTGAGTGCCGAGTCTGTGGGTGAGTGGTGAGTCTGTGGGTGAGTGGTGAGTCTGTGGGTGAGTGATGAGTCTGTGGGTGAGTGGTGAGTCTGTGGGTGAGTGGTGAGTCTGTGGGTGAGCACTGAGTCTGTGGGTGAGTGATGAGTCTGTGGGTGAGTGTTGAGTCTGTGGGTGACCACTTAGTCTGTGGGTGAGCGGTGAGTCTGTGGGTGAGCGGTGAGTTAGTGGGTGAGTAGTGGGTTTGTGGGTGAGTGGTGGGTCTGTGGGTGAGTGGTGAGTCTCTGGGTGAGTGGTGAGTCTGTGGGTGAGTGGTGAGTCTGTGGGTGAGTGTGTGGGTGAGTGCCGAGTCTGTGGGTGAGTGGTGAGTCTGTGGTCGAGTGGCGAGTCTGTGGGTGAGCGCTGAGTCTGTGGGTGAGTGCTGAGTCTGTGGGTGAGTGGTGAGTCTGTGGGTAAGTGGTGAGTCTGTGGGTGAGTGGTGAGTCTGTGGGTGAGTGGTGAGTCTGTGGGTGATTGGTGAGTCTGTGGGTGAGTGGTGAGTCTGTGGGTGAGTGGTGAGTCTGTGGGTGATTGGTGAGTCTGTGGGTGAGTGCTGAGTCTGTGGGTGAGTGCTGAGTCTGTGGGTGAGTGGTGAGTCTGTGGGTGAGTGGTGAGTCTGTGGGCGAGTGGTGAGTCTGTGGGTGAGTGTATGGGTGAGTGCCGAGTCTGTGGGTGAGTGGTGAGTCTGTGGTCGAGTGGCGAGTCTGTGGGTGAGCGCTGAGTCCGTGGGTGAGTGGTGAGTCTGTGGGTGAGTGCTGAGTCTGTGGGTGAGTGGTGAGTCTGTGGGTAAGTGGTGAGTCTGTGGGTGAGTGGTGAGTCTGTGGGTGAGTGGTGAGTCTGTGGGTGATTGGTGAGTCTGTGGGTGAGTGCTGAGTCTGTGGGTGAGTGCTGAGTCTGTGGGTGAGTGGTGAGTATGTGGGGGAGAGTTGAGTCTGTGGGTGAGTAGTGAGTCTGTGGGTGAGTTGTGAGTCTGTGGGTGAGTGGTGAGTCTGTGGGTGAGTGCCGAGTCTGTGGGTGAGTGCCGAGTCTGTGGGTGAGTGGTGAGTCTGTGGGTGAGTGGTGAGTCTGTGGGTGAGTGTTGAGTCTGTGGGTGAGCACTGAGTCTGTGGGTGAGCGGTGAGTCTGTGGGTGAGCGGTGAGTCTGTGGGTGAGCGGTGAGTCTGTGGGTGAGCGGTGAGTCTGTGGGTGAGCGGTGGGTCTGTGGGTGAGTGGTGGGTCTGTGGGTGAGTGGTGAGTCTGTGGGTGAGTGGTGGGTCTGTGGGTGAGAGGTGAGTCTGTGGGTGAGTGGTGAGTCTGTGGGTGAATGCCGAGTCTGTGGGTGAGTGGTGAGTCTGCGGGTGAGTGGTGAGTCTGTGGGTGAGTGCCGAGTCTGTGGGTGAGTGGTGAGTCTGTGGGTGAGTGGTGAGTCTGTGGGTGAGTGATGAGTCTGTGGGTGAGTGGTGAGTCTGTGGGTGAGTGGTGAGTCTGTGGGTGAGCACTGAGTCTGTGGGTGAGTGATGAGTCTGTGGGTGAGTGTTGAGTCTGTGGGTGACCACTTAGTCTGTGGGTGAGCGGTGAGTCTGTGGGTGAGCGGTGAGTTAGTGGGTGAGTAGTGGGTTTGTGGGTGAGTGGTGGGTCTGTGGGTGAGTGGTGAGTCTCTGGGTGAGTGGTGAGTCTGTGGGTGAGTGGTGAGTCTGTGGGTGAGTGTGTGGGTGAGTGCCGAGTCTGTGGGTGAGTGCCGAGTCTGTGGGTGAGTGGTGAGTCTGTGGTCGAGTGGCGAGTCTGTGGGTGAGCGCTGAGTCTGTGGGTGAGTGCTGAGTCTGTGGGTGAGTGGTGAGTCTGTGGGTAAGTGGTGAGTCTGTGGGTGAGTGGTGAGTCTGTGGGTGAGTGGTGAGTCTGTGGGTGATTGGTGAGTCTGTGGGTGAGTGGTGAGTCTGTGGGTGAGTGGTGAGTCTGTGGGTGATTGGTGAGTCTGTGGGTGAGTGCTGAGTCTGTGGGTGAGTGCTGAGTCTGTGGGTGAGTGGTTAGTATGTTGGTGAGAGTTGAGTCTGTGGGTGAGTGCCGAGTCTGTGGGTGAGTGGTGAGTCTGTGGGTGAGTGTTGAGTCTGTGGGTGAGCACTGAGTCTGTGGGTGAGCGGTGAGTCTGTGGGTGAGCGGTGAGTCTGTGGGTGAGCGGTGAGTCTGTGGGTGAGCGGTGAGTCTGTGGGTGAGCGGTGAGTTAGTGGGTGAGTGGTGGGTCTGTGGGTGAGTGGTGGGTCTGTGGGTGAGTGGTGAGTCTGTGGGTGAGTGGTGGGTCTGTGGGTGAGTGGTGAGTCTGTGGGTGAGTGGTGAGTCTGTGGGTGAGTGCCGAGTCTGTGGGTGAGTGGTGAGTCTGCGGGTGAGTGGTGAGTCTGTGGGTGAGTGCCGAGTCTGTGGGTGAGTGGTGAGTCTGTGGGTGAGTGGTGAGTCTGTGGGTGAGTGATGAGTCTGTGGGTGAGTGGTGAGTCTGTGGGTGAGTGGTGAGTCTGTGGGTGAGCACTGAGTCTGTGGGTGAGTGATGCGTCTGTGGGTGAGTGTTGAGTCTGTGGGTGACCACTTAGTCTGTGGGTGAGCGGTGAGTCTGTGGGTGAGCGGTGAGTTAGTGGGTGAGTAGTGGGTTTGTGGGTGAGTGGTGGGTCTGTGGGTGAGTGGTGAGTCTCTGGGTGAGTGGTGAGTCTGTGGGTGAGTGGTGAGTCTGTGGGTGAGTGTGTGGGTGAGTGCCGAGTCTGTGGGTGAGTGGTGAGTCTGTGGGTGAGTGGTGAGTCTGTGGGCGAGTGGTGAGTCTGTGGGTGAGTGTATGGGTGAGTGCCGAGTCTGTGGGTGAGTGGTGAGTCTGTGGTCGAGTGGCGAGTCTGTGGGTGAGCGCTGAGTCTGTGGGTGAGTGCTGAGTCTGTGGGTGAGTGGTGAGTCTGTGGGTAAGTGGTGAGTCTGTGGGTGAGTGGTGAGTCTGTGGGTGAGTGGTGAGTCTGTGGGTGATTGGTGAGTCTGTGGGTGAGTGCTGAGTCTGTGGGTGAGTGCTGAGTCTGTGGGTGAGTGGTGAGTCTGCGGTTGAGTGCCGAGTCTGTGGGTGAGTGCTGAGTCTGTGGGTGAGTGCCGAGTCTGTGGGTGAGTGGTGAGTCTGTGGGTGAGTGCCGAGTCTGTGGGTGAGTGGTGAGTCTGTGGGCGAGTGTTGAGTCTGTGGGTGAGTGGTGAGTCTGTGGGTGAGTGGTGAGTCTGTGGGTGAGTGGTGAGTCTGTGGGTGAGCACTGAGTCTGTTGGTGAGTGGTGAGTCTGTGGGTGATTCTGTGGGTGAGTGTTGAGTCTGTGGGTGAGTAGTGAGTCTGTGGGTGAGTGGTGAGTCTGTGTGTGAGTGTTGAGTCTGTGGGTGAGCACTGAGTCTGTGGGTGAGCGGTGAGTCTGTGGGTGAGCGGTGAGTCTGTGGGTGAGCGGTGAGTCTGTGGGTGAGTGCCGAGTCTGTGGGTGAGTGGTGAGTCTGCGGGTGAGTGGTGAGTCTGTGGGTGAGTGCCGAGTCTGTGGGTGAGTGGTGAGTCTGTGGGTGAGTGGTGAGTCTGTGGGTGAGTGATGAGTCTGTGGGTGAGTGGTGAGTCTGTGGGTGAGTGCCGAGTCTGTGGGTGAGTGGTGAGTCTGTGGGTGAGTGGTGAGTCTGTGGGTGAGTGATGAGTCTGCGGGTGAGTAGTGAGTCTGTGGGTGAGTGGTGAGTCTGTGGGTGAGCACTGAGTCTGTGGGTGAGTGATGAGTCTGTGGGTGAGTGTTGAGTCTGTGGGTGACCACTTAGTCTGTGGGTGAGCGGTGAGTCTGTGGGTGAGCGGTGAGTTAGTGGGTGAGTAGTGGGTTTGTGGGTGAGTGGTGGGTCTGTGGGTGAGTGGTGAGTCTCTGGGTGAGTGGTGAGTCTGTGGGTGAGTGGTGGGTCTGTGGGTGAGTGTGTGGGAGAGTGCCGAGTCTGTGGGTGAGTGGTGAGTCTGTGGGTGAGTGGTGAGTCTGTGGGCGAGTGGTGAGTCTGTGGGTGAGTGTATGGGTGAGTGCCGAGTCTGTGGGTGAGTGGTGAGTCTGTGGTCGAGTGGCGAGTCTGTGGGTGAGCGCTGAGTCTGTGGGTGAGTGCTGAGTCTGTGGGTGAGTGGTGAGTCTGTGGGTAAGTGGTGAGTCTGTGGGTGAGTGGTGAGTCTGTGGGTGAGTGGTGAGTCTGTGGGTGATTGGTGAGTCTGTGGGTGAGTGGTGAGTCTGTGGGTGAGTGGTGAGTCTGTGGGTGATTGGTGAGTCTGTGGGTGAGTGCTGAGTCTGTGGGTGAGTGGTGAGTATGTGGGTGAGAGTTGAGTCTGTGGGTGAGTGCCGAGTCTGTGGGTGAGTGGTGAGTCTGTGGGTGAGTGGTGAGTCTGTGGGTGAGTGTTGAGTCTGTGGGTGAGCACTGAGTCTGTGGGTGAGCGGTGAGTCTGTGGGTGAGCGGTGAGTCTGTGGGTGAGCGGTGAGTCTGTGGGTGAGCGGTGAGTCTGTGGGTGAGCGGTGAGTTAGTGGGTGAGTGGTGGGTCTGTGGGTGAGTGGTGGGTCTGTGGGTGAGTGGTGAGTCTGTGGGTGAGTGGTGGGTCTGTGGGTGAGTGGTGAGTCTGTGGGTGAGTGGTGAGTCTGTGGGTGAGTGCCGAGTCTGTGGGTGAGTGGTGAGTCTGCGGGTGAGTGGTGAGTCTGTGGGTGAGTGCCGAGTCTGTGGGTGAGTGGTGAGTCTGTGGGTGAGTGGTGAGTCTGTGGGTGAGTGATGAGTCTGTGGGTGAGTGGTGAGTCTGTGGGTGAGTGGTGAGTCTGTGGGTGAGTGTTGAGTCTGTGGGTGACCACTTAGTCTGTGGGTGAGCGGTGAGTCTGTGGGTGAGCGGTGAGTTAGTGGGTGAGTAGTGGGTTTGTGGGTGAGTGGTGGGTCTGTGGGTGAGTGGTGAGTCTCTGGGTGAGTGGTGAGTCTGTGGGTGAGTGGTGAGTCTGTGGGTGAGTGTGTGGGTGAGTGCCGAGTCTGTGGGTGAGTGGTGAGTCTGTGGGTGAGTGGTGAGTCTGTGGGCGAGTGGTGAGTCTGTGGGTGAGTGTATGGGTGAGTGCCGAGTCTGTGGGTGAGTGGTGAGTCTGTGGTCGAGTGGCGAGTCTGTGGGTGAGCGCTGAGTCTGTGGGTGAGTGCTGAGTCTGTGGGTGAGTGGTGAGTCTGTGGGTAAGTGGTGAGTCTGTGGGTGAGTGGTGAGTCTGTGGGTGAGTGGTGAGTCTGTGGGTGATTGGTGAGTCTGTGGGTGAGTGCTGAGTCTGTGGGTGAGTGCTGAGTCTGTGGGTGAGTGGTGAGTCTGCGGTTGAGTGCCGAGTCTGTGGGTGAGTGCTGAGTCTGTGGGTGAGTGCCGAGTCTGTGGGTGAGTGGTGAGTCTGTGGGTGAGTGCCGAGTCTGTGGGTGAGTGGTGAGTCTGTGGGCGAGTGTTGAGTCTGTGGGTGAGTGGTGAGTCTGTGGGTGAGTGGTGAGTCTGTGGGTGAGTGGTGAGTCTGTGGGTGAGCACTGAGTCTGTTGGTGAGTGGTGAGTCTGTGGGTGATTCTGTAGGTGAGTGGTGAGACTGTGAGTGAGTGCCGAGTCTGTGGGTGAGTGCCGAGTCTGTGGGTGAGTGCCGAGTCTGTGGGTGAGTGTTGAGTCTGTGGGTGAGTGGTGAGTCTGTGGGTGAGTGTTGAGTCTGTGGGTGAGTAGTGAGTCTGTGGGTGAGTGGTGAGTCTGTGTGTGAGTGTTGAGTCTGTGGGTGAGCACTGAGTCTGTGGGTGAGCTGTGAGTCTGTGGGTGAGCGGTGAGTCTGTGGGTGAGCGGTGAGTCTGTGGGTGAGCGGTGAGTCTGTGGGTGAGCGGTGAGTTAGTGGGTGAGTGGTGGGTCTGTGGGTGAGTGGTGGGTCTGTGGGTGAGTGGTGAGTCTGTGGGTGAGTGGTGGGTCTGTGGGTGAGTGGTGAGTCTGTGGGTGAGTGGTGAGTCTGTGGGTGAGTGGTGAGTTTGTGGGTGAGTGGTGAGTCTGTGGGTGAGTGCCGAGTCTTTGGGTGAGTGCTGAGTCTGTGGGTGAGTGCCAAGTCTGTGGGTGAGTGGTGAGTCTGTGGGTGGGTGGTGAGTCTGTGGGTGAGTGGTGAGTCTGTGGGTGAGTGGTGAGTCTGTGGGTGAGTGGTGAGTCTGTGGGTGAGCACTGAGTCTGTGGGTGAGTGATGAGTCTGTGGGTGAGTGTTGAGTCTGTGGGTGACCACTGAGTCTGTGGGTGAGCGGTGAGTCTGTGGGTGAGCGGTGAGTTAGTGGGTGAGTGGTGGGTTTGTGGGTGAGTGGTGGGTCTGTGGGTGAGTGGTGAGTCTGTGGGTGATTGGTGAGTCTGTGGGTGAGTGCTGAGTCTGTGGGTGAGTGCTAAGTCTGTGGGTGAGTGCTGAGTCTGTGGGTGAGTGGTGAGTCTGTGGGTGAGTCTGTGGGTGAGTCTGTGGGTGAGTCTGTGGGTGAGTCTGTGGGTGAGTCTGTGGGTAAGTGCCGAGTCTGTGGGTGAGTGCTGAGTCTGTGGGTCAGTTTGTGGGCGAGTGGTGAGTCTGTGGTTGAGCGCTGAGTCTGTGGGTGAGCGGTGAGTCTGTGGGTGAGTGGTGAGTCTGTGGGTGAGTGATGAGTCTGTGGGTGAGTGGTGAGTCTGTGGGTGAGTGGTGAGTCTGTGGGTGAGCACTGAGTCTGTGGGTGAGTGATGAGTCTGTGGGTGAGTGTTGAGTCTGTGGGTGACCACTGAGTCTGTGGGTGAGCGGTGAGTCTGTGGGTGAGCGGTGAGTTAGTGGGTGAGTGGTGGGTTTGTGGGTGAGTGGTGGGTCTGTGGGTGAGTGGTGAGTCTCTGGGTGAGTGGTGAGTCTGTGGGTGAGTGGTGAGTCTGTGGGTGAGTGTGTGGGTGAGTGCCGAGTCTGTGGGTGAGTGGTGAGTCTGTGGGTGAGTGGTGAGTCTGTGGGCGAGTGGTGAGTCTGTGGGTGAGTGTATGGGTGAGTGCCGAGTCTGTGGGTGAGTGGTGAGTCTGTGGTCGAGTGGCGAGTCTGTGGGTGAGCGCTGAGTCCGTGGGTGAGTGGTGAGTCTGTGGGTGAGTGCTGAGTCTGTGGGTGAGTGGTGAGTCTGTGGGTAAGTGGTGAGTCTGTGGGTGAGTGGTGAGTCTGTGGGTTAGTGGTGAGTCTGTGGGTGATTGGTGAGTCTGTGGGTGAGTGCTGAGTCTGTGGGTGAGTGCTGAGTCTGTGGGTGAGTGGTGAGTCTGCGGTTGAGTGCCGAGTCTGTGGGTGAGTGCTGAGTCTGTGGGTGAGTGCCGAGTCTGTGGGTGAGTGGTGAGTCTGTGGGTGAGTGCCGAGTCTGTGGGTGAGTGGTGAGTCTGTGGGCGAGTGTTGAGTCTGTGGGTGAGTGGTGAGTCTGTGGGTGAGTGGTGAGTTTGTGGGTGAGTGGTGAGTCTGTGGGTGAGCACTGAGTCTGTTGGTGAGTGGTGAGTCTGTGGGTGATTCTGTGGGTGAGTGCCGAGTCTGTGGGTGAGTGCCGAGTCTGTGGGTGAGTGCCGAGTCTGTGGGTGAGTGTTGAGTCTGTGGGTGAGTGGTGAGTCTGTGGGTGAGTGTTGAGTCTGTGGGTGAGTAGTGAGTCTGTGGGTGAGTTGTGAGTGAGTGGTGAGTCTGTGGGTGAGTGCCGAGTCTGTGGGTGAGTGCCGAGTCTGTGGGTGAGTGGTGAGTCTGTGGGTGAGTGGTGAGTCTGTGGGTGAGTGTTGAGTCTGTGGGTGAGCACTGAGTCTGTGGGTGAGCGGTGAGTCTGTGGGTGAGTGGTGAGTCTGTGGGTGAGCGGTGAGTCTGTGGGTGAGCGGTGAGTCTGTGGGTGAGCGGTGAGTTAGTGGGTGAGTGGTGGGTCTGTGGGTGAGTGGTGGGTCTGTGGGTGAGTGGTGAGTCTGTGGGTGAGTGGTGGGTCTGTGGGTGAGTGGTGAGTCTGTGGGTGAGTGGTGAGTCTGTGGGTGAGTGCCGAGTCTGTGGGTGAGTGGTGAGTCTGCGGGTGAGTGCCGAGTCTTTGGGTGAGTGCTGAGTCTGTGGGTGAGTGCCGAATCTGTGGGTGAGTGGTGAGTCTGTGGGTGAGTGGTGAGTCTGTGGGTGAGTGGTGAGTCTGTGGGTGAGTGGTGAGTCTGTGGGTGAGCACTGAGTCTGTGGGTGAGTGATGAGTCTGTGGGTGAGTGTTGAGTCTGTGGGTGACCACTGAGTCTGTGGGTGAGCGGTGAGTCTGTGGGTGAGCGGTGAGTTAGTGGGTGAGTGGTGGGTTTGTGGGTGAGTGGTGGGTCTGTGGGTGAGTGGTGAGTCTGTGGGTGATTGGTGAGTCTGTGGGTGAGTGCTGAGTCTGTGGGTGAGTGCTGAGTCTGTGGGTGAGTGCTGAGTCTGTGGGTGAGTCTGTGGGTGAGTCTGTGGGTGAGTCTGTGGGTAAGTGCCGAGTCTGTGGGTGAGTGCTGAGTCTGTGGGTCAGTTTGTGGGCGAGTGGTGAGTCTGTGGTTGAGCGCTGAGTCTGTGGGTGAGCGGTGAGTCTGTGGGTGAGTGCTGAGTCTGTGGGTGAGTGGTGAGTCTGTGGGTGAGTGGTGAGTCTGTGGGTGAGTGGTGAGTCTGTGGGTGATTGGTGAGTCTGTGGGTGAGTGCTGAGTCTGTGGGTGAGTGCTGAGTCTGTGGGTGAGTGGTGAGTCTGCGGTTGAGTGCCGAGTCTGTGGGTGAGTGCTGAGTCTGTGGGTGAGTGCCGAGTCTGTGGGTGAGTGGTGAGTCTGTGGGTGAGTGCCGAGTCTGTGGGTGAGTGGTGAGTCTGTGGGCGAGTGTTGAGTCTGTGGGTGAGTGGTGAGTCTGTGGGTGAGCGGTGAGTCTGTGGGTGAGTGGTGAGTCTGTGGGTGAGCACTGAGTCTGTTGGTGAGTGGTGAGTCTGTGGGTGATTCTGTAGGTGAGTGGTGAGACTGTGAGTGAGTGCCGAGTCTGTGGGTGAGTGCCGAGTCTGTGGGTGAGTGCCGAGTCTGTGGGTGAGTGTTGAGTCTGTGGGTGAGTGGTGAGTCTGTGGGTGAGTGTTGAGTCTGTGGGTGAGTAGTGAGTCTGTGGGTGAGTGGTGAGTCTTTGTGTGAGTGTTGAGTCTGTGGGTGAGCACTGAGTCTGTGGGTGAGCTGTGAGTCTGTGGGTGAGCGGTGAGTCTGTGGGTGAGCGGTGAGTCTGTGGGTGAGCGGTGAGTCTGTGGGTGAGCGGTGAGTTAGTGGGTGAGTGGTGGGTCTGTGGGTGAGTGGTGGGTCTGTGGGTGAGTGGTGAGTCTGTGGGTGAGTGGTGGGTCTGTGGGTGAGTGGTGAGTCTGTGGGTGAGTGGTGAGTCTGTGGGTGAGTGGTGAGTTTGTGGGTGAGTGGTGAGTCTGTGGGTGAGTGCCGAGTCTTTGGGTGAGTGCTGAGTCTGTGGGTGAGTGCCAAGTCTGTGGGTGAGTGGTGAGTCTGTGGGTGGGTGGTGAGTCTGTGGGTGAGTGGTGAGTCTGTGGGTGAGTGGTGAGTCTGTGGGTGAGTGATGAGTCTGTGGGTGAGTGTTGAGTCTGTGGGTGACCACTGAGTCTGTGGGTGAGCGGTGAGTCTGTGGGTGAGCGGTGAGTTAGTGGGTGAGTGGTGGGTTTGTGGGTGAGTGGTGGGTCTGTGGGTGAGTGGTGAGTCTGTGGGTGATTGGTGAGTCTGTGGGTGAGTGCTGAGTCTGTGGGTGAGTGCTGAGTCTGTGGGTGAGTGCTGAGTCTGTGGGTGAGTCTGTGGGTGAGTCTGTGGGTGAGTCTGTGGGTGAGTCTGTGGGTAAGTGCCGAGTCTGTGGGTGAGTGCTGAGTCTGTGGGTCAGTTTGTGGGCGAGTGGTGAGTCTGTGGTTGAGCGCTGAGTCTGTGGGTGAGCGGTGAGTCTGTGGGTGAGTGCTGAGTCTGTGGGTGAGTGGTGAGTCTGTGGGTGAGTGGTGAGTCTGTGGGTGAGTGGTGAGTCTGTGGGTGATTGGTGAGTCTGTGGGTGAGTGCTGAGTCTGTGGGTGAGTGCTGAGTCTGTGGGTGAGTGGTGAGTCTGCGGTTGAGTGCCGAGTCTGTGGGTGAGTGCTGAGTCTGTGGGTGAGTGCCGAGTCTGTGGGTGAGTGGTGAGTCTGTGGGTGAGTGCCGAGTCTGTGGGTGAGTGGTGAGTCTGTGGGCGAGTGTTGAGTCTGTGGGTGAGTGGTGAGTCTGTGGGTGAGTGGTGAGTCTGTGGGTGAGTGGTGAGTCTGTGGGTGAGCACTGAGTCTGTTGGTGAGTGGTGAGTCTGTGGGTGATTCTGTAGGTGAGTGGTGAGACTGTGAGTGAGTGCCGAGTCTGTGGGTGAGTGCCGAGTCTGTGGGTGAGTGCCGAGTCTGTGGGTGAGTGTTGAGTCTGTGGGTGAGTGGTGAGTCTGTGGGTGAGTGTTGAGTCTGTGGGTGAGTAGTGAGTCTGTGGGTGAGTGGTGAGTCTGTGTGTGAGTGTTGAGTCTGTGGGTGAGCACTGAGTCTGTGGGTGAGCTGTGAGTCTGTGGGTGAGCGGTGAGTCTGTGGGTGAGCGGTGAGTCTGTGGGTGAGCGGTGAGTCTGTGGGTGAGCGGTGAGTTAGTGGGTGAGTGGTGGGTCTGTGGGTGAGTGGTGGGTCTGTGGGTGAGTGGTGAGTCTGTGGGTGAGTGGTGGGTCTGTGGGTGAGTGGTGAGTCTGTGGGTGAGTGGTGAGTCTGTGGGTGAGTGGTGAGTTTGTGGGTGAGTGGTGAGTCTGTGGGTGAGTGCCGAGTCTTTGGGTGAGTGCTGAGTCTGTGGGTGAGTGCCAAGTCTGTGGGTGAGTGGTGAGTCTGTGGGTGGGTGGTGAGTCTGTGGGTGAGTGGTGAGTCTGTGGGTGAGTGGTGAGTCTGTGGGTGAGTGGTGAGTCTGTGGGTGAGCACTGAGTCTGTGGGTGAGTGATGAGTCTGTGGGTGAGTGTTGAGTCTGTGGGTGACCACTGAGTCTGTGGGTGAGCGGTGAGTCTGTGGGTGAGCGGTGAGTTAGTGGGTGAGTGGTGGGTTTGTGGGTGAGTGGTGGGTCTGTGGGTGAGTGGTGAGTCTGTGGGTGATTGGTGAGTCTGTGGGTGAGTGCTGAGTCTGTGGGTGAGTGCTAAGTCTGTGGGTGAGTGCTGAGTCTGTGGGTGAGTGGTGAGTCTGTGGGTGAGTCTGTGGGTGAGTCTGTGGGTGAGTCTGTGGGTGAGTCTGTGGGTGAGTCTGTGGGTGAGTCTGTGGGTAAGTGCCGAGTCTGTGGGTGAGTGCTGAGTCTGTGGGTCAGTTTGTGGGCGAGTGGTGAGTCTGTGGTTGAGCGCTGAGTCTGTGGGTGAGCGGTGAGTCTGTGGGTGAGTGGTGAGTCTGTGGGTGAGTGATGAGTCTGTGGGTGAGTGGTGAGTCTGTGGGTGAGTGGTGAGTCTGTGGGTGAGCACTGAGTCTGTGGGTGAGTGATGAGTCTGTGGGTGAGTGTTGAGTCTGTGGGTGACCACTGAGTCTGTGGGTGAGCGGTGAGTCTGTGGGTGAGCGGTGAGTTAGTGGGTGAGTGGTGGGTTTGTGGGTGAGTGGTGGGTCTGTGGGTGAGTGGTGAGTCTCTGGGTGAGTGGTGAGTCTGTGGGTGAGTGGTGAGTCTGTGGGTGAGTGTGTGGGTGAGTGCCGAGTCTGTGGGTGAGTGGTGAGTCTGTGGGTGAGTGGTGAGTCTGTGGGCGAGTGGTGAGTCTGTGGGTGAGTGTATGGGTGAGTGCCGAGTCTGTGGGTGAGTGGTGAGTCTGTGGTCGAGTGGCGAGTCTGTGGGTGAGCGCTGAGTCCGTGGGTGAGTGGTGAGTCTGTGGGTGAGTGCTGAGTCTGTGGGTGAGTGGTGAGTCTGTGGGTAAGTGGTGAGTCTGTGGGTGAGTGGTGAGTCTGTGGGTTAGTGGTGAGTCTGTGGGTGATTGGTGAGTCTGTGGGTGAGTGCTGAGTCTGTGGGTGAGTGCTGAGTCTGTGGGTGAGTGGTGAGTCTGCGGTTGAGTGCCGAGTCTGTGGGTGAGTGCTGAGTCTGTGGGTGAGTGCCGAGTCTGTGGGTGAGTGGTGAGTCTGTGGGTGAGTGCCGAGTCTGTGGGTGAGTGGTGAGTCTGTGGGCGAGTGTTGAGTCTGTGGGTGAGTGGTGAGTCTGTGGGTGAGTGGTGAGTTTGTGGGTGAGTGGTGAGTCTGTGGGTGAGCACTGAGTCTGTTGGTGAGTGGTGAGTCTGTGGGTGATTCTGTGGGTGAGTGCCGAGTCTGTGGGTGAGTGCCGAGTCTGTGGGTGAGTGCCGAGTCTGTGGGTGAGTGTTGAGTCTGTGGGTGAGTGGTGAGTCTGTGGGTGAGTGTTGAGTCTGTGGGTGAGTAGTGAGTCTGTGGGTGAGTTGTGAGTGAGTGGTGAGTCTGTGGGTGAGTGCCGAGTCTGTGGGTGAGTGCCGAGTCTGTGGGTGAGTGGTGAGTCTGTGGGTGAGTGGTGAGTCTGTGGGTGAGTGTTGAGTCTGTGGGTGAGCACTGAGTCTGTGGGTGAGCGGTGAGTCTGTGGGTGAGTGGTGAGTCTGTGGGTGAGCGGTGAGTCTGTGGGTGAGCGGTGATTCTGTGGGTGAGCGGTGAGTTAGTGGGTGAGTGGTGGGTCTGTGGGTGAGTGGTGGGTCTGTGGGTGAGTGGTGAGTCTGTGGGTGAGTGGTGGGTCTGTGGGTGAGTGGTGAGTCTGTGGGTGAGTGGTGAGTCTGTGGGTGAGTGCCGAGTCTGTGGGTGAGTGGTGAGTCTGCGGGTGAGTGCCGAGTCTTTGGGTGAGTGCTGAGTCTGTGGGTGAGTGCCGAATCTGTGGGTGAGTGGTGAGTCTGTGGGTGAGTGGTGAGTCTGTGGGTGAGTGGTGAGTCTGTGGGTGAGTGGTGAGTCTGTGGGTGAGCACTGAGTCTGTGGGTGAGTGATGAGTCTGTGGGTGAGTGTTGAGTCTGTGGGTGACCACTGAGTCTGTGGGTGAGCGGTGAGTCTGTGGGTGAGCGGTGAGTTAGTGGGTGAGCGGTGGGTTTGTGGGTGAGTGGTGGGTCTGTGGGTGAGTGGTGAGTCTGTGGGTGATTGGTGAGTCTGTGGGTGAGTGCTGAGTCTGTGGGTGAGTGCTGAGTCTGTGGGTGAGTGCTGAGTCTGTGGGTGAGTCTGTGGGTGAGTCTGTGGGTGAGTCTGTGGGTGAGTCTGTGGGTGAGTCTGTGGGTAAGTGCCGAGTCTGTGGGTGAGTGCTGAGTCTGTGGGTCAGTTTGTGGGCGAGTGGTGAGTCTGTGGTTGAGCGCTGAGTCTGTGGGTGAGCGGTGAGTCTGTGGGTGAGTGCTGAGTCTGTGGGTGAGTGGTGAGTCTGTGGGTGAGTGGTGCGTCTGTCGGTGAGTGCTGAGTCTGTGGGTGAGTGCTGAGTCTGTGGGTGAGTGGTGAGTCTGTGGGTGAGTGGTGCGTCTGTCGGTGAGTGGTGAGTCTGTGGGTGAGTTTGTGGGCGAGTGGTGAGTCTGTGGGTGAGTGCTGAGTCTGTGGGTGAGTGCTGAGTCTGTGGGTGAGTGGTGAGTCTGTGGGTGAGTGGTGAGTCTGTGGGTGAGTGGTGAGTCTGTGGGTGATTAGTGAGTCTGTGGGTGAGTGGTGAGTCTGTGGGTGAGTGGTGAGTCTGTGGGTCAGTGGCGAATCTGTGGGTGAGTGGCGAGTCTGTGGGTGAGTGGCGAGTCTGTGGGTGAGTGCTGAGTCTGTGGGTGAGTGGTGAGTCTGTGGGTGAGTGGTGAGTCTGTGGGTGAGTGGTGAGTCTGTCGGTGAGTGGTGAGTCTGTGGGTGAGTCTGTGGGCGAGTGGTGAGTCTGTGGGTGAGTGGTGAGTCTGTGGGTGAGTGGTGAGTCTGTGGGTGAGCGGTGAATCTGTGGGTGAGCGCTGAGTCTGTGGGTGAGCGCTGAGTCTGTGGGTGAGCGCTGAGTCTGTGGGTGATCGGTGAGTCTGTGGGTGAGTGGTGAGTCTGTGAGTGAGTTTGTGAGTCTGTGAGTGAGTTTGTGGGCGAGTGGTGAGTCTGTGGGTGAGTGGTGAGTCTGTCGGTAAGTGGTGAGTCTGTCGGTAAGTGGTGAGTCTGTGGGTGAGTGGTGAGTCTGTGGGTGAGTGGTGAGTCTGTGGGTGAGTGGTGAGTCTGTGGCACTCTGCCGTGGATTCAACACAAACTGAGAAAGAGGTGCAGCCGGCTCCAACGTTCGCCCAACGTTCCGAGGGTCGACTTTGCTCCTTTTAATTCTGACAAACACAAAGACAGACGGGCGTATAGAGAGAGTCACGCGAGGCCGGCGATTCGCGTTTAGGAGCAATTCCCCCGGGGTCGGATCTTGGCCGTGGAAATTCGACAGCAGCTGGGCAACGCCGCACGGCGATTCCCGACGACGTCGGAGATTTGTTTGCGAAGTTAGAGCGCTCAAAGACGATTTTACGATTTTGGCAAAAACAACTCTATTATGGGTGATTACGCTTATTTTCTGACCCAACAAAAAAAACACCGCCTGCAAGCCACGTCTCACTTTGACGCGTCTCTTCCTTCGTCGCTCTCTCTTCCTTCGTCTCTCTCTTCCCCTCCTTCCTTCTCCTTCGACCGCCGCTGCCGCGTTTGTTCCTTCCTCCTCCTTCCTCTCCTTCCGTTCTGTTCGTTCCCCCACTTTTCGATCCGCTCTGCCAGCCAAAATCCGGTTGTTGACTTCGGAGAGAGGAAGGTGATGTCGCCATCTTGGATAGGACAGAGGAAGATTATGTCGCCATCTTGGATAGGAGGAAGATTGTTATCTTCCTCTTTTCCCCTACCCAAGATGGCGACGTCTCCGTCTTTACCTCTCTCCCTAACCAAGATGGCGATATCTTCCTCTCTCCCACCCAACATGGCGGCCTCAACATCTTCACCCCTATCCAAGATGGCTATGATATGACGTCATTTTCGCTGGTCGCCACCCGACCTCACCCCTCCATTGCGAACTTGGACCGAAACTTACGACAGACCTCAACCTTCTGCCATCTTGGCCAGGGGTACCTCCCCCCCCTTTTCCCACTGCAATACGGGTCACCATCTTACGAAGGGGTGGGCAACCCCACGTGACCGGTAGCTACGTCAACAACCGGATTAACATCACCATCCTCACCCCACCTCTCTTTTGTTAACGTGTACCGAAAACTACGGCATACTTCAGCCTTCCGCCATATTGGTCAGGGGTACCGCCCCTTCCCTCACGACAATACGGGGGGGGGGGGTCGCCATCTTACGTAGGGGATGGGTAACCACCACGTGACCGGACTCAACATCACCAACTGGATTAACCCCAGATTTGAAGCTTTCGTGACTGCAAGGATTCATATTCTTAGGTTTTTTCGGTAAAGTCACGTAGGTAAAACATCAAAATTAATTAAAATAAAATAAAACAAAAATCACGACGTTTCGGAGGCAACACAAGTCTCCGTCATCAGGTGGGACCGTCACAGCCGAATTAGCTGCATCAAGTGAGGCAATGATTCAAGATGTAATCCCTTACAAGCAAGTTGAAGGGGGGAGGAGAGGGGGGGGGCTCATCAGAATGTGGTAGCCAATGAATAGAAACGTATCAGGAGGGAGGGGGCGGGGCTCAAAGACAGCCCCGCTCAAAGACAGCCCCGCCCCCCTCCCTCCCTCCCTCCTGATACGTTTCCATTCATTGGCTACCACATTCTGATGAGCCCCCCCCTCTCCTCCCCCCTTCAACTTGCTTATAAGGGATTACATCTTGAATCATTGCCTCACTTGATGCAGCTAATTCGGCTGTGACGGTCCCACCTGATGACGGAGACTTGTGTTGCCTCCGAAACGTCGTGATTTTTGTTTTATTTTATTTTCATTAATTTTGATGTTTTACCTACGTGACTTTACCGAAAAAACCTAAGAATATGGATTAACCCCGCCCCCATCTCCACGTCACTATTGGTAACGCGTACCGGAATCTACGTCAATGGTCAACCTTCCGCCATCTTGGTCAGGGGTACCCCACCACTCATTACAATACGGAGGGGGGGGTCGCCATCTCCCCCCTCACCTCCTCCCCCTCTTTCGGCGGCCATTGTTGTTTCCTTTGTGGCTGGCGGAGCGGAGCGAAAAGTGGGGGAACGAACAGAACGGAAGGAGAGGAAGGAGGAGGAGGAAGGAACAAAAGTGGCAGCGGCGGTCGAAGGAGAAGGAAGGAGGGGATGAGAGAGAGCGACGAAGGAAGAGAGAGAGACGCGTCAAAGTGAGAGGCGGCTTGCAAGCGGTGTTTTGTTTGTTGGGTCAGAAAATAAGCGTAATCACCCATAAGAGTTGTTTTGGGTTAGATCGCGTAAATATATAAATGTGTCGTTAAAACCCGCCACCACCCCGACACAGCCAACTAGTAAGGGTTGTCATGTAAACAGAACGTGGCCAATTCGTCACCAGTACACCACTAGTGTATAGTAGTGTAGTGTATATTGTAGTGTACTAGTACAGCACCAGTGTATAGTGTAGTGTACTAGTACAGCACTAGTGTATAGTAGTGTAGTGTACTAGTACAGCACTAGTGTATATTAGTGTATAGTGTAGTGTACTAGTACAGCACTAGTGTATAGTAGTGTAGTGTACTAGTACAGCACTAGTGTATAGTGTAGTGTACTAGTACAGCACTAGTGTATAGTGTAGTGTATATTGTAGTGTACTAGTACAGCACACTGGTTGTGTGTTGGAGAGCCAAGCCACAACATTTACAATCTTGAATACGGCGTTTCGCCAGTAATTACAACCAACTTCATCGTGTGAATCGAGTTGTAATTACATGGCAACCCTTACTAGTTGGGTGGTGGCGAGTTTTAACTACACATTTATATATTTACGCGATCTAACCCAAAACACCTATATTATGGATATTGGTCGCGTAAGTCTACGTGTTCAAGGGTAATCACGTTAAAGCGCTCAGAGTCGACGCGTTTTGAACGTTCGCCCGACATCCGTCTTGTACCGGATCGCGACGTTCAGATGACGCTGGGGAAGTGGCTTCGTTTCGCGTTGATCACCGGTGCGGCGTTTTTGTTGTTGTGCCAAAATAAGGGTAATCGCCTTAAACCCCCGATAGGTAACTCATTTTAAACGCTCACCGACGCGAGACGGGGCTCGACTTGTTCCTCGTCTTGTGCCGAATCTTCCGCGGTGCAGGATCGCGACGATCCGATGCTTGGAATCGGCTTCGTTTCGCGTTTCCAGCGAGCGCGCTCCGACCGTCTCGCGTTAATCCGACGGTGCGGTGCGGTTTTTATTTTTGCCAAAATAAGGATACTCGCCTTTGAGCGCTCTAACTTCGCAAACAAATCTCCGACGTCGTCGGGAATCGCCGTGCGGCGTTGCCCAGCTGCTGCCGAATTTCCACGGCCAAGATCCGACCCCGGGGGAATTGCTCCTCAACGCGAATCGCCGGCCTCGCGTTGACTCTCTCGATACGCCCGTCTGTCTTTGTGTTTGTCAGAATTAAAAGGAGCAAAGTCGACCCTCGGAACGTTGGGCGGACGTTGGAGCCGGCTGCACCTCTTTCTCGGTTTGTGTTGAATCCACGACAGAGTGCCACAGACTCAGCACTCACCCACAGACTCACCACTCACCCACAGACTCACCACTCACCACAGACTCAGCACTCACCCACAGACTCACCACTCACCCACAGACTCAGCGCTCACCCACAGACTCAGCACTCACCCACAGACCCAGCACTCACCCACAGACTCACCACTCGCCCACAGAATCAGCGCTCACCCACAGACTCACCACTCGCCCACAGACTCACCACTCGCCCACAGACTCACCCACGGACTCACCACTCACCCACAGACTCAGCACTCACCCACAGACTCAGCGCTCACCCACAGACTCACCACTCACCCACAAACTCAGCGCTCACCCACAGACTCACCACACACCCACAGACTCACCACTCACCCACAGACTCACCACTCACCCACAGACTCACCCACAGACTCACCACTCACCCACAGACTCACCACTCACCCACAGAATCAGCGCTCACCCACAGACTCACCACTCGCCCACAGACTCACCCACAAACTCACCATTCACCCACAGACTCACCACTCACCGACAGACGCACCACTCACCCACAGACTCAGCACTCACCCACAGACTCAGCACTCACCCACAGACTCACCACTCACCCACAGACTCACCACTTACCGACAGACTCACCACTCACCCACAGACTCACCACTCGCCCACAAACTCACCCACAGACTCACCACTCACCGACAGACGCACCACTCACCCACAGACTCACCACTCACCCACAGACTCAGCGCTCACCCACAGACTCAGCACTCACCCACAGACCCACCACTCACCCACAGACTCACCACTCACCCACAGAATCAGCGCTCACCCACAGACTCACCATTCGCCCACAGACTCACCCACGGACTCACCACTCACCCACAGACTCACTCACAGACTCGCCACTCACCCACAGACTCACCACTCGCCCACAAACTCACCCACAGACTCAGCACTCACCCACAGACTCACCACTCACCCACAGACTCACCACTCACCCACAGACTCAGCACTCACCCACAGACCCAGCACTCACCCACAGACCCACCACTCACCCACAGACTCACCACTCACCCACAGAATCAGCGCTCACCCACAGACTCACCACTCGCCCACAGACTCACCCACGGACTCACCACTCACCCACAGACCCACCACTCACCCACAGACTCACCACTCACCCACAGACTCACCACTCACCCACAGACTCACCACTCGCCCACAGACTCACCACTCACCACAGACTCAGCACTCACCCACAGACTCACCACTCACCCACAGACTCACCACTCACCCACAGTCTCAGCGCTCACCCACAGACTCAGCACTCACCCACAGACCCACCACTCACCCACAGACTCACCACTCACCCACAGAATCAGCGCTCACCCACAGACTCACCACTCGCCCACAGACTCACCCACGGACTCACCACTCACCCACAGACTCAGCACTCACCCACAGACTCAGCTCTCACCCACAGACTCACCACTCACCCACAAACTCAGCGCTCACCCACACACTCACCACTCACCCACAGACTCACTCACAGACTCACCACTCACCCACAGACTCACCACTCACCCACAGACTCACCACTCACCCACAGAATCAGCGCTCACCCACAGACTCACCACTCGCCCACAGACTCACCCACGGACTCACCATTCACCCACAGACTCACCCACAGACTCACCACTCACCCACAGACTCACCACTCGCCCACAAACTCACCCACAGACTCACCACTCACCGACAGACGCACCACTCACCCACAGACTCACCACTCACCCACAGACTCAGTGCTCACCCACAGACTCAGCACTCACCCACAGACCCAGCACTCACCCACAGACCCACCACTCACCCACAGACTCACCACTCACCCACAGAATCAGCGCTCACCCACAGACTCACCACTCGCCCGCAGACTCACCCACGGACTCACCACTCACCCACAGACTCACCCACAGACTCACCACTCACCCACAGACTCACCACTCGCCCACAAACTCACCCACAGACTCAGCACTCACCCACAGACTCACCACTCACCCACAGACTCACCACTCACCCACAGACTCAGCGCTCACCCACAGACTCAGCACTCACCCACAGACTCACCACTCACCCACAGACTCACCACTCACCCACAGAATCAGCGCTCACCCACAGTCTCACCACTTGCCCACAGACTCACCCACGGACTCACCACTCACCCACAGACTCACCCACAGACTCACCACTCACACACAGACTCACCACTCACCACAGACTCACCACTCACCACAGACTCACCACTCACCCACAGACTCAGCACTCACCCACAGACTCAGCGCTCACCCACAGACTCACCACTCACCCACAAACTCAGCGCTCACCCACAGACTCACCCACAGACTCACCACACACCCACAGACTCACCACTCACCCACAAACCCACCACTCACCCACAGACTCACCCACAGACTCACCACTCACCCACAGACTCACCACTCACCCACAGAATCAGCGCTCACCCACAGACTCACCACTCGCCCACAGACTCACCCACGGACTCACCATTCACCCACAGACTCACCCACAGACTCACCACTCACCGACAGACGCACCACTCACCCACAGACTCACCACTCATCCACAGACTCAGCACTCACCCACAGACTCACCACTCACCCACAGACTCACCACTTACCGACAGACTCACCACTCACCCACAGACTCACCACTCGCCCACAAACTCACCCACAGACTCACCACTCACCGACAGACGCACCACTCACCCACAGACTCACTCACCACTCACCCACAGACTCGCCACTCACCCGAGGACTCGGCACTCACCCACAGACTCGGCACTCACCCACAGACTCACCGCTCACCCACAGACTCACCACTCACCCACAGACTCACCACTCGCCCACAAACTCACCCACAGACTCAGCACTCACCCACAGACTCACCACTCACCCACAGACTCACCACTCACCCACAGACTCACCGCTCACCCACAGACTCAGCGCTCACCCACAGACTCAGCACTCACCCACAGACCCACCACTCACCCACAGACTCAGCACTCACCCACAGACTCAGCTCTCACCCACAGACTCACCACTCACCCACAAACTCAGCGCTCACCCACACACTCACCACTCACCCACAGACTCACTCACAGACTCACCACTCACCCACAGACTCACCCACAGAATCAGTGCTCACCCACAGACTCACCACTCGCCCACAGACTCACCCACGGACTCACCATTCACCCACAGACTCACCCACAGACTCACCACTCACCGACAGACGCACCACTCACCCACAGACTCAGCACTCACCCACAGACTCACCACTCACCCACAGACTCACCACTTACCGACAGACTCACCACTCACCCACAGACTCACCACTCGCCCACAAACTCACCCACAGACTCACCACTCACCGACAGACGCACCACTCACCCACAGACTCACCACTCACCCACAGACTCAGTGCTCACCCACAGACCCAGCACTCACCCACAGACCCACCACTCACCCACAGACTCACCACTCACCCACAGAATCAGCGCTCACCCACAGACTCACCACTCGCCCGCAGACTCACCCACGGACTCACCACTCACCCACAGACTCACCCACAGACTCACCACTCACCCACAGACTCACCACTCACCCACAAACTCACCCACAGACTCAGCACTCACCCACAGACTCACCACTCACCCACAGACTCACCACTCACCCACAGACTCAGCGCTCACCCACAGACTCACCACTCGCCCACAGACTCACCCACGGACTCACCACTCACCCACAGACTCACCCACAGACTCACCACTCACCACAGACTCACCACTCACCCACAGACTCAGCACTCACCCACAGAATCAGCGCTCACCCACAGTCTCACCACTTGCCCACAGACTCACCCACGGACTCACCACTCACCCACAGACTCACCCACAGACTCACCACTCACACACAGACTCACCACTCACCACAGACTCACCACTCACCACAGACTCACCACTCACCCACAGACTCAGCACTCACCCACAGACTCAGCGCTCACCCACAGACTCACCACTCACCCACAAACTCAGCGCTCACCCACAGACTCACCCACAGACTCACCACACACCCACAGACTCACCACTCACCCACAAACCCACCACTCACCCACAGACTCACCCACAGACTCACCACTCACCCACAGACTCACCACTCACCCACAGAATCAGCGCTCACCCACAGACTCACCACTCGCCCACAGACTCACCCACGGACTCACCATTCACCCACAGACTCACCCACAGACTCACCACTCACCGACAGACGCACCACTCACCCACAGACTCACCACTCATCCACAGACTCAGCACTCACCCACAGACTCACCACTCACCCACAGACTCACCACTTACCGACAGACTCACCACTCACCCACAGACTCACCACTCGCCCACAAACTCACCCACAGACTCACCACTCACCGACAGACGCACCACTCACCCACAGACTCACTCACCACTCACCCACAGACTCGCCACTCACCCGAGGACTCGGCACTCACCCACAGACTCGGCACTCACCCACAGACTCACCGCTCACCCACAGACTCACCACTCACCCACAGACTCACCACTCGCCCACAAACTCACCCACAGACTCAGCACTCACCCACAGACTCACCACTCACCCACAGACTCACCACTCACCCACAGACTCACCACTCACCCACAGACTCAGCGCTCACCCACAGACTCAGCACTCACCCACAGACCCACCACTCACCCACAGACTCAGCACTCACCCACAGACTCAGCTCTCACCCACAGACTCACCACTCACCCACAAACTCAGCGCTCACCCACACACTCACCACTCACCCACAGACTCACTCACAGACTCACCACTCACCCACAGACTCACCACTCACCCACAGAATCAGTGCTCACCCACAGACTCACCACTCGCCCACAGACTCACCCACGGACTCACCATTCACCCACAGACTCACCCACAGACTCACCACTCACCGACAGACGCACCACTCACCCACAGACTCAGCACTCACCCACAGACTCACCACTCACCCACAGACTCACCACTTACCGACAGACTCACCACTCACCCACAGACTCACCACTCGCCCACAAACTCACCCACAGACTCACCACTCACCGACAGACGCACCACTCACCCACAGACTCACCACTCACCCACAGACTCAGTGCTCACCCACAGACTCAGCACTCACCCACAGACCCAGCACTCACCCACAGACCCACCACTCACCCACAGACTCACCACTCACCCACAGAATCAGCGCTCACCCACAGACTCACCACTCGCCCGCAGACTCACCCACGGACTCACCACTCACCCACAGACTCACCCACAGACTCACCACTCACCCACAGACTCACCACTCACCCACAAACTCACCCACAGACTCAGCACTCACCCACAGACTCACCACTCACCCACAGACTCACCACTCACCCACAGACTCAGCGCTCACCCACAGACTCAGCACTCACCCACAGACTCACCACTCACCCACAGACTCACCACTCACCCACAGAATCAGCGCTCACCCACAGACTCACCACTCGCCCACAGACTCACCCACGGACTCACCACTCACCCACAGACTCACCCACAGACTCACCACTCACCACAGACTCACCACTCACCCACAGACTCAGCACTCACCCACAGACTCAGCGCTCACCCACAGACTCACCACTCACCCACAAACTCAGCGCTCACCCACAGACTCACCCACAGACTCACCACACACCCACAGACTCACCACTCACCCACAGACCCACCACTCACCCACAGACTCACCCACAGACTCACCACTCACCCACAGACTCACCACTCACCCACAGAATCAGCGCTCACCCACAGACTCACCACTCGCCCACAGACTCACCCACGGACTCACCATTCACCCACAGACTCACCCACAGACTCACCACTCACCGACAGACGCACCACTCACCCACAGACTCACCACTCATCCACAGACTCAGCACTCACCCACAGACTCACCACTCACCCACAGACTCACCACTCACCCACAGAATCAGCGCTCACCCACAGACTCACCACTCGCCCACAGACTCACCCACAAACTCACCATTCACCCACAGACTCACCACTCACCGACAGACGCACCACTCACCCACAGACTCAGCACTCACCCACAGACTCAGCTTTCACCCACAGACTCACCACTCACCCACAGACTCACCACTTACCGACAGACTCACCACTCACCCACAGACTCACCACTCGCCCACAAACTCACCCACAGACTCACCACTCACCGACAGACGCACCACTCACCCACAGACTCACCACTCACCCACAGACTCAGCGCTCACCCACAGACTCAGCACTCACCCACAGACCCACCACTCACCCACAGACTCACCACTCACCCACAGAATCAGCGCTCACCCACAGACTCACCATTCGCCCACAGACTCACCCACGGACTCACCACTCACCCACAGACTCACTCACAGACTCGCCACTCACCCACAGACTCACCACTCGCCCACAAACTCACCCACAGACTCAGCACTCACCCACAGACTCACCACTCACCCACAGACTCACCACTCACCCACAGACTCAGCGCTCACCCACAGACTCAGCACTCACCCACAGACCCAGCACTCACCCACAGACCCACCACTCACCCACAGACTCACCACTCACCCACAGAATCAGCGCTCACCCACAGACTCACCACTCGCCCACAGACTCACCCACGGACTCACCACTCACCCACAGACCCACCACTCACCCACAGACTCACCACTCACCCACAGACTCACCACTCACCCACAGACTCACCACTCACCCACAGACTCACCACTCACCACAGACTCAGCACTCACCCACAGACTCACCACTCACCCACAGACTCACCACTCACCCACAGTCTCAGCGCTCACCCACAGACTCAGCACTCACCCACAGACCCACCACTCACCCACAGACTCACCACTCACCCACAGAATCAGCGCTCACCCACACTCACCACTCGCCCACAGACTCACCCACGGACTCACCACTCACCCACAGACCCACCACTCACCCACAGACTCACCACTCACCCACAGACTCACCACTCACCCACAGACTCACCACTCACCCACAGACTCACCACTCACCACAGACTCAGCACTCACCCACAGACTCACCACTCACCCACAGACTCACCACTCACCCACAGTCTCAGCGCTCACCCACAGACTCAGCACTCACCCACAGACCCACCACTCACCCACAGACTCACCACTCACCCACAGAATCAGCGCTCACCCACAGACTCACCACTCGCCCACAGACTCACCCACGGACTCACCACTCACCCACAGACTCAGCACTCACCCACAGACTCAGCTCTCACCCACAGACTCACCACTCACCCACAAACTCAGCTCTCACCCACACACTCACCACTCACCCACAGACTCACTCACAGACTCACCACTCACCCACAGACTCACCACTCACCCACAGACTCACCACTCACCCACAGAATCAGCGCTCACCCACAGACTCACCACTCGCCCACAGACTCACCCACGGACTCACCATTCACCCACAGACTCACCCACAGACTCACCACTCACCCACAGACTCACCACTCGCCCACAAACTCACCCACAGACTCACCACTCACCGACAGACGCACCACTCACCCACAGACTCACCACTCACCCACAGACTCAGTGCTCACCCACAGACTCAGCACTCACCCACAGACCCAGCACTCACCCACAGACCCACCACTCACCCACAGACTCACCACTCACCCACAGAATCAGCGCTCACCCACAGACTCACCACTCGCCCGCAGACTCACCCACGGACTCACCACTCACCCACAGACTCACCCACAGACTCACCACTCACCCACAGACTCACCACTCGCCCACAAACTCACCCACAGACTCAGCACTCACCCACAGACTCACCACTCACCCACAGACTCACCACTCACCCACAGACTCAGCGCTCACCCACAGACTCAGCACTCACCCACAGACTCACCACTCACCCACAGACTCACCACTCACCCACAGTCTCACCACTTGCCCACAGACTTACCCACGGACTCACCACTCACCCACAGACTCACCCACAGACTCACCACTCACACACAGACTCACCACTCACCACAGACTCACCACTCACCACAGACTCACCACTCACCCACAGACTCAGCACTCACCCACAGACTCAGCGCTCACCCACAGACTCACCACTCACCCACAAACTCAGCGCTCACCCACAGACTCACCCACAGACTCACCACACACCCACAGACTCACCACTCACCCACAGACCCACCACTCACCCACAGACTCACCCACAGACTCACCACTCACCCACAGACTCACCACTCACCCACAGAATCAGCGCTCACCCACAGACTCACCACTCGCCCACAGACTCACCCACGGACTCACCATTCACCCACAGACTCACCCACAGACTCACCACTCACCGACAGACGCACCACTCACCCACAGACTCACCACTCATCCACAGACTCAGCACTCACCCACAGACTCACCACTCACCCACAGACTCACCACTTACCGACAGACTCACCACTCACCCACAGACTCACCACTCGCCCACAAACTCACCCACAGACTCACCACTCACCGACAGACGCACCACTCACCCACAGACTCACTCACCACTCACCCACAGACTCGCCACTCACCCGAGGACTCGGCACTCACCCACAGACTCGGCACTCACCCACAGACTCACCGCTCACCCACAGACTCACCACTCACCCACAGACTCACCACTCGCCCACAAACTCACCCACAGACTCAGCACTCACCCACAGACTCACCACTCACCCACAGACTCACCACTCACCCACAGACTCACCACTCACCCACAGACTCAGCGCTCACCCACAGACTCAGCACTCACCCACAGACCCACCACTCACCCACAGACTCAGCACTCACCCACAGACTCAGCTCTCACCCACAGACTCACCACTCACCCACAAACTCAGCGCTCACCCACACACTCACCACTCACCCACAGACTCACTCACAGACTCACCACTCACCCACAGACTCACCACTCACCCACAGACTCACCACTCACCCACAGAATCAGCGCTCACCCACAGACTCACCACTCGCCCACAGACTCACCCACGGACTCACCATTCACCCACAGACTCACCCACAGACTCACCACTCACCGACAGACGCACCACTCACCCACAGACTCACCACTCACCCACAGACTCAGTGCTCACCCACAGACTCAGCACTCACCCACAGACCCAGCACTCACCCACAGACCCACCACTCACCCACAGACTCACCACTCACCCACAGAATCAGCGCTCACCCACAGACTCACCACTCGCCCGCAGACTCACCCACGGACTCACCACTCACCCACAGACTCACCCACAGACTCACCACTCACCCACAGACTCACCACTCACCCACAAACTCACCCACAGACTCAGCACTCACCCACAGACTCACCACTCACCCACAGACTCACCACTCACCCACAGACTCAGCGCTCACCCACAGACTCAGCACTCACCCACAGACTCAGCGCTCACCCACAGACTCACCACTCACCCACAAACTCAGCGCTCACCCACAGACTCACCCACAGACTCACCACACACCCACAGACTCACCACTCACCCACAGACCCACCACTCACCCACAGACTCACCCACAGACTCACCACTCACCCACAGACTCACCACTCACCCACAGACTCACCACTCACCCACAGAATCAGCGCTCACCCACAGACTCACCACTCGCCCACAGACTCACCCACGGACTCACCATTCACCCACAGACTCACCCACAGACTCACCACTCACCGACAGACGCACCACTCACCCACAGACTCACCACTCATCCACAGACTCAGCACTCACCCACAGACTCACCACTCACCCACAGACTCACCACTTACCGACAGACTCACCACTCACCCACAGACTCACCACTCGCCCACAAACTCACCCACAGACTCACCACTCACCGACAGACGCACCACTCACCCACAGACTCACTCACCACTCACCCACAGACTCGCCACTCACCCGAGGACTCGGCACTCACCCACAGACTCGGCACTCACCCACAGACTCGGCACTCACCCACAGACTCACCGCTCACCCACAGACTCGGCACTCACCCACAGACTCGGCACTCACCCACAGACTCAGCACTCACCCACAGACCAAGCACTCACCCACAGACCCACCACTCACCCACAGACTCACCACTCACCCACAGAATCAGCGCTCACCCACAGACTCACCACTCACCCACAGACTCACCCACGGACTCACCACTCACCCACAGACTCACCCACAGACTCACCACTCACCCACAGACTCACCACTCACCACAGACTCACCACTCACCCACAGACTCAGCACTCACCCACAGACTCAGCGCTCACCCACAGGCTCACCACTCACCCCAGACCCAGCACTCACCCACCCCACAGACCCACCACTCACCCACAGACTCACCACTCACCCACAGAATCAGCGCTCACCCACAGACTCACCACTCGCCCACAGACTCACCCACGGACTCACCACTCACCCACAGACTCACCCACAGACTCACCACTCACCCACAGACTCACCACTCGCCCACAAACTCACCCACAGACTCAGCACTCACCCACAGACTCACCACTCACCCACAGACTCACCACTCACCCACAGACTCAGCGCTCACCCACAGACTCAGCACTCACCCACAGACCCAGCACTCACCCACAGACCCACCACTCACCCACAGACTCACCACTCACCCACAGAATCAGCGCTCACCCACAGACTCACCACTCGCCCACAGACTCACCCACGGACTCACCACTCACCCACAGACTCACCCACAGACTCACCACTCACCACAGACTCACCACTCACCCACAGACTCAGCACTCGCCCACAGACTCAGCGCTCACCCACAGACTCACCACTCACCCACAAACTCAGCGCTCACCCACAGACTCACCACACACCCACAGACTCACCACTCACCCACAGACCCACCACTCACCCACAGACTCACCCACAGACTCACCACTCACCCACAGACTCACCACTCACCCACAGAATCAGCGCTCACCCACAGACTCACCACTCGCCCACAGACTCACCCACGGACTCACCATTCACCCACAGACTCACCCACAGACTCACCACTCACCGACAGACGCACCACTCACCCACAGACTCACCACTCACCCACAGACTCAGCACTCACCCACAGACTCACCACTCACCCACAGACTCACCACTCGCCCACAAACTCACCCACAGACTCACCACTCACCGACAGACGCACCACTCACCCACAGACTCACTCACCACTCACCCACAGACTCGCCACTCACCCGAGGACTCGGCACTCACCCACAGACTCGGCACTCACCCACAGACTCGGCACTCACCCACAGACTCGGCACTCACCCACAGACTCGGCACTCACCCACAGACTCGGCACTCACCCACAGACTCGGCACTCACCGACAGACTCGGCACTCACCCACAGACTCGGCACTCACCCACAGACTCAGCACTCACCCACAGACCCACCACTCACCCACAGACTCACCACTCACCCACAGAATCAGCGCTCATCCACAGACTCACCACTCGCCCACAGACTCACCCACGGACTCACCACTCACCCACAGACTCACCACTCACCCACAGACTCACCACTCACCACAGACTCACCACTCACCTACAGACTCACCACTCACCCACAAACTCAGCGCTCACCCACAGAATCAGCGCTCACCCACAGACTCACCACTCACCCACAGACCCAGCACTCACCCACCCCACAGACCCACCACTCACCCACAGACTCACTCACCACTCACCCACAGACTCGCCACTCACCCGAGGACTCGGCACTCACCCACAGAATCAGCGCTCACCCACAGACTCACCACTCGCCCACAGACTCACCCACGGACTCACCACTCACCCACAGACTCACCCACAGACTCACCACTCACCCACAGACTCACCACTCGCCCACAAACTCACCCACAGACTCAGCACTCACCCACAGACTCACCACTCACCCACAGACTCACCGCTCACCCACAGACTCAGCGCTCACCCACAGACTCAGCACTCACCCACAGACCCAGCACTCACCCACAGACTCACCACTCACCCACAGAATCAGCGCTCACCCACAGACTCACCACTCGCCCACAGACTCACCCACAGACTCACCACTCGCCCACAGACTCACCACTCGCCCACAAACTCACCCACAGACTCAGCACTCACCCACAGACTCACCACTCACCCACAGACTCAGCGCTCACCCACAGACTCGGCACTCACCCACAGACCCAGCACTCACCCACAGACCCACCACTCACCCACAGACTCACCACTCACCCACAGAATCAGCGCTCACCCACAGACTCACCACTCGCCCACAGACTCACCCACGGACTCACCACTCACCCACAGACTCACCACTCACCCACAGACTCACCGCTCACCCACAGACTCACCGCTCACCCACAGACTCAGCGCTCACCCACAGACTCAGCACTCACCCACAGACCCAGCACTCACCCACAGACCCACCACTCACGCACAGACTCACCACTCACCCACAGAATCAGCGCTCACCCACAGACTCACCACTCGCCCACAGACTCACCCACAGACTCACCACTCACCCACAGACTCACCACTCACCACAGACTCACCACTCGCCCACAAACTCACCACTCACCCACAGACTCAGCGCTCACCCACAGACTCAGCACTCACCCACAGACCCAGCACTCACCCACAGACTCACCTCTCACCCACAGAATCAGCGCTCACCCACAGACTCACCACTCGCCCACAGACTCACCCACGGACTCACCACTCACCCACAGACTCACCCACAGACTCACCACTCACCCACAGACTCACCACTCGCCCACAAACTCACCCACAGACTCAGCACTCACCCACAGACTCACCACTCACCCACAGACTCACCACTCACCCACAGACTCAGCGCTCACCCACAGACTCAGCACTCACCCACAGACCCAGCACTCACCCACAGACCCACCACTCACCCACAGACTCACCACTCACCCACAGAATCAGCGCTCACCCACAGACTCACCACTCGCCCACAGACTCACCCACGGACTCACCACTCACCCACAGACTCACCCACAGACTCACCACTCACCCACAGAGTCACCACTCACCCATAGACTCACCACTCACCCACAGACTCAGTACTCACCCAAAACGTCTTACTCATATTATAAATGTTGTGGCTTGGCTCTCCAACACATTGGTGTGCTGTACTAGTGACGAATTGGCATGTTTTGTTTACGTGACAACCCTTACTAGTTGGGTGTGTCGGGTTTTAACGACACATTTAGAAATGTACGCAATCTAATCTAAAAACCTCTTATGAAGTGAGGAATGTATGGAAAAGAAGACTTTTCCTTTTGGCTGCAGAGTACGCACCTGGTTGCAGCCATTGCAGTGCTGTTTGCAAGCTGGCTTGGTTGTCGGTGGACTTGAGTTGTATTAGCTGTGGCAGCATTCATCTGTGCTGTGTTAGTTTTCTGTGTAGCTTATTGCTGTTGAGTTGCATTCACTCTAGGTGCAGGCATAGCAGTACTGGTCGCATGCCGTCCTGCTTCTTTGTGTTCAGTAGTGTCATTATCAATAGGTGCAGCCATCGCAACATTGTCTTGGAGATTCATTAGCTTTATGTGCAGCACAGGCGGCATGCCGTCTCACTTGTTTGTGTTCAGGAGCTCTAATTGCAGCCATTGCAGCATTTGTACGAATGGCATCAATTATTGTAATCGGCTTCAGTGAAGACAAGCGCACGGTTTCCGCAAGGAACATAGTTGGAGGTCAAAGTTAATAAGCAGAAAAGAGTAAATAGAACTGGTCTTTATCAAAAATGCGTCTGAAATAAATGTAGTCCAACTTTACTTATTCTGGGTCATTGAGAATTAAAATGATTCTTAAAATTGTTGTTTGGCTCTAGTTTTCAAGATATGCTAATCATTCCAGTACATACGACCCTTGACTTTGGGAATGGCAGAGGATGTGTGAGTTACAAAGAGAATGTTATTCATTTTAAACTAGAAATTACTAAAATAAATCTTTGAATGCATCTATGAATAAATCTATAACTGGGTTTGGACTGTACTTGCTTGATATGAAGCTTTCGTGACTGCTGGAATTCATACTCTTTGGTTCTTTCGGTAAAGTCACGTAGGTATAACATAAAATGAAATAAATCACGACGTTTCTGGCGCAACACAAGCGTCCATCATCAGTGGGAAAGCAGGGTCTGCTGCTGAGGCCAACTGTTTTAAAAAAGGTTTGAAATGCGGAGACAACCTTCTGAGGATCCAACCAAAACCATCACTTTACCGTACATAGCAGGGGTTACCAAACAAACACAAGATTCAGGTTCATTTCAATACAGTACACAAAATCCATGATTTAATCCCATCTGTAAAAGATGTGATTCCTGACATGCAATACCCTGGTCTTTACAAACTGTGAGCTGTGGTTGCGGCAGCAGTTACATTGGGGAAACGAAACGACATGTCTTGGACCGCGTCCGTGAACGCAAGTCAGATCTGAAACATGGTAGGACCAATTGCCGATCATTGTTTTAATGTTGTGGGCTCGCACGAAATTGATTTTTCCAAGACGGAGGTACTCTGCAAACCTACCGGCTACCTTCAGAGATTTGTTCACGAAGCCATCCAGATATATAAACACAGACACAACTTCAACCGGGAGGATGGGTACAAACTGAGCAATCATTGGAAGGACGTTATTAACCAGGTGAAGTCTTAACTGACTGATGTTTCCATCTAACCTGCATATGTCAGCTGTTATTTCCACTTTGTCTCTCTCTCTCTTAGATCTCTCATTCTGACATGTCTGTTGCATTGCACTCTGATGCCTTTGGATTGCACTCTCATGCTCGCATGTCTGTTGCATTGCACTTTCATACTCGCAGGCCTTTCAGATTACACCCGTTGGGTTGCACTCCCTCGTCGAGGAGGCCGCTCTTTTTCTTTTCTACAGTTACATGCTAATTTCTCAAATTAACATCATGCTAATCTCGCACATTAACATAGCCACTTCCGTGCCCTCTAATTTCTCACATTAACATCATGCTGATCCCTCACATTAACATAGCCACTTCCGTGCGCTCGTCAAGGAGGCCGCTCTCCTATCTTACAGTTACATGCTAATTTCTCACATTAACATCACTAGCCCCGGCCACTTCTTTATAACCCTTGAGCTCCACCCATTTCAAACCTTTTTTAAAACAGTCTGCCTCAGCAGCAGACCCTGCTTTCCCACCTGATGATGGACGCTTGTGTTGTGCCCGAAATGTCGTGATTTATTTCATTTTATTTTCTACCTAAGTGACTTTACCTAAAGAACCAGAGTACAGAACTTGCTTTTTGAACAAAACAATGAATGATGTGATCTGAACCTGGTATTGCTTCATACATGATATGAATTGCATCATGTTATTCTTATAAGTCATGGATAATGCAATCATAACTAGGCTTACATCACTACTGAACAAGTTGCCCTATATCAGCTCTAGAAATCATGCAGTGTCGTGCTCTCTTATTTTTCAATATTTGATTTAGCAAAGGGACACATTTCTGTTTTGCCAAAGTGAGCAGAGATGCCTCGTACTTGTGTAAACAAAGCAGATAATTTCTGCTATGTTTGTGGTGAAGTGACTTTTGCATCACAAAAGCGCAGTATAACCGCTATGGTTAAGAAAGCCTATCACCTTTATTTCGGCTGAAAAATTGGAGATCAGGACAAGATGTGGGCCCCACATATTTTGCAACACTTGTGCAACAAATCTTTCCCAATGGTTGAACAGGAAAAGGAAATCTATGCCTTTAGCAGTGCTAATGATTTGGAGAGAGCCAATAGATCATATCAGCAATTGTTACTTCTGCATGGCGCCTCCAGTTGGGAAAGGTGTGTCAAAGAATACGCCCAGTACCCCACGGAGGAGGACTGCCGGTTCCTGATGCACCAGAATCATTCTCACTTGAGTCAGACGAGGAAGAGGATAAAACTTCTGGTCCTGGACCATCAAGGTCACATGACCCAAATTTTCTCTTATCCTCCTCTGAACCATACCTCATAGCACAAGGTGAACTGAAAGACCTTTTGAGGGATTTGGAACTACCCAAGAGTAAAGCAGAGCTGTTGGGACTCCAGACTGCAGCAATGAAATCTGGTGATGTTTAGGTTCCATATTCGTAACCGTCAAAAGGATCTTGTCCCATTCTTCTTCATGGAAGGTAACCTTGTTGCCTGCAACAACATCGATGGTGTGATGGCAGCCCTCAACATCGTTCATGATCCAGATGAGTGGAGACTGTTAATTAATTCATCGAAGATGAATCTTAAAGCTGTTTTACTGCATAATGGAAATGTTTCGCCATCAATTTCAGTTGGTCATGCAGTCCATATGAAGGAAACCTATGACAACATGAAACAACTTTTGAGGTGCATAAACTATGACCAACATCAGTGGCAGCTTTGTGGTGATTTGAAGGTTGTTGCTCTCTTGTTTGGTCTACAGACTGGATACATGAAGTACTGCTGTTTTCTCTGAGAATGGGATAGTCATGTGAGAAATTCCCACTACATTGGGGCCTGGGAGGAAAGGTGTTCAGCATCCACCACTTGTTGAATCAAGGAAGATGTTGTTACCACCCGTACACATCAAGCTGGGTCTGATGAAGAACTTTGTCAAAGCCATGGACAAAACACATCTAAAATATTGAAGACCAGTGTACTGAGTGTGTGAGTAAATGCTATATAGAGATTGTTAATGAAATGCGAGTTAAATGTATAATCGTTGTAGGAATGTGAAGACATAGCCACAAAGGAACGAAGTGTAAAGCTGTAAGTTGTTAGAGGGAGTAATTATTTGTAGTGCTTGAAGTGGGTATGAATAGAATGCGTATGGTGGTGTGTACATATTTTATTATTTTAAAGCGAGTGTATGCATGCTTTTTTATTCGTTAATAGGAAATGTAGAATTGATGTATTTAGTCGTAGCTGTTGTATAGCGTCTATGTTGTGTAGAAGATCGTTGATGATTTTTATGATTTTGGGCAGGCCCGTCTAAAGCTGCATGACCAGGAGTCAAAGCCTTTTCTTGTTCAACTTGACTTGTGACAGGAATTCACTCTGGCCTCATGCATTACATTACATAGCATTGTCAATAATTATGTAGTTTATGAGAAGCTCACAATGGCCATATAAATAAATTGCATTCATTACGGTTGCAATGATACGCTAATCGATGCATAGTTATAGTTAAGGGATCAATCCCTGTTTGTCAACCATGTTAGATATACTGATTATCTGGTAATGGCTACACAATCAGATGGAGTTAGGGAATCTTGTTCTGTGCCTGGTTAATTCCATCATTAAATTGGGCCTTGCATATGTTCCACAAAAATAAATCGCCTGCCTAGGAATTTCATGTCATACAACATTGCACTTGCTCAACTCTCCATGAATAATCAGGCAGTTCTGCAAATGTTGGAGGAGCTCCCATACCTGGTTAATGTGTTCACGACCAGCTCTTCAAATTAATCGAGCAGCATTGTTTAATTAGACTGTGTAACACTGTGTGGAAGATACCTGGACTTTTGCTCCAAACAAAGCTGTGAATATCAATTGCCAAGGTCAAGTCCGTCTGAAACCATCCCTCTCCCTGCCAGACTAGCATCGCACCCGTCCCTCACCCTTCATCCTGCGGTTGGTGGGCGGACAGGACAGCACCACGTAGCCATTCATGCCTGGACCCGACTGGGTTACGTGGGTCACCCAGCCACCAGGTGCTTGTTGGCGAACACCACCCCAGGCCTCGTTCCAGGGGTGATATCAGTATAGAATATCTGTAAGGCTGCCCCCAATAAATGCCACCTCGAACTCCACCAGGCCCGTCCCACTGGGGGAAGATTGCGGGGGCGGCCCAGGACATGCTGGTGGGACTGTAGCTCGTCTGGCCTCGGAATTCTCCAGGAAGAGCTAGAGTCTGTCGCCAGGGAAAGGGAGGTCTGGACTGCCCTACTGAATGTGCTGCCGCCTCAATCCTTACCAGGACAAGCGGATTTAGAAACGAACGAACAAAGCTGCGAGTCGTTTTGGCCACAGATATTACTCTTTTCTCTGGATGCAAAATATGAACTTATTTAAAGGCCTGCCTATGATCCCTCTTCTATTGAACCAGACAAGATTGTATGAGTACCTTACAGATCCCTGAAATATGAGTACAGAATAAAATCAGTGAGTCTCTTTGGCAAGCGAGCCTGCATTGGTTGGGTCATAAATCCTGCATACTCCGACACCGCATGGTCAAGCAGCTTCTGTTAATGCAGATATTAGGTGCTAAACAGGCATGGCATTGGCTAGAGAAGCAATTGGAGGATGTAGAGGTGATCAGACCTGCTGATGACTTTACCAGGAGTGTCAAGATCAGCCTCTGTGGAGGAGGCCCCTGAGGTATGCTGCTAGGCAGTTGGAGGTATTTGCTGTGCAACAACAATGAAGTCGGAGTAGCGACGCTCACATGATTGGGTGTAACTGGGTGCCTTTAATGCAGAAAGACCGTGGGAACCACAGATGGTGCATCTGTCAATTATCTCAGTCGGTTATCCTATGACACCTGGATAATTCCCATGATCTGCTGACAAGTGATCCACACTTACATAGCATTAAATTTCACCTATCATGGCATGAGCACTGTGACAAGGTTACTTCAAAATAGTGATGAATGCTCACTGTTTTGTTTTTGCTTATATTGATCCATCTGAAATGTATGTGTAAGAGTTATCTATGTGGGGAGTGGTGGCGCAGTTATTTCACTGCATTATGAACTCAACAATTAGAGTTTGATTATCACCAACAGCAAACATGATTGATAAGTGCAAACTTAACTTATTTTGGACCTCTGCTATGTTGATTGATCCTCAATTACATGGTTAAGTGAGGAAGCATTAATACTGAGCAGATGAAGGCAGCCAGGCATGGTTCTGGACACACCACCACCTTTTTACCATGCCAGTGTATGACAGTAAAGTTTGTATATGCAGTAAAGTATATTGACTCTTGAACACGGAGGTTAATTCAAAACAGTAGTTTATTTTAGTTTTCCTCTGGAAATGTTTATAAGAATGAAATTGGTCAGGAAATTAACATAGCACATATGCAGCTGAAGCTTGATATGTTTATCCGAGCATTCAATCAAATGTGAGCCTGGCTTCACACCTCTAAGTTACGATTGAACATTAATTTATGCATTTCTGCATAACACAAATAATATAATTTTCAACACCCTTTGCTATGTTGGCTGAATTTTGCTTTTATAAATATTCATTTTGTAGGCAGACAGCCGAAATTGTGCTTGGAGTTTTGGGTTAACATTCATTTTGAAGATACTCGGGCTTCTAAGCATATTTAGGACCATTTGTCCTCTCATTGTGTGCCTTAACAGCCCGTGTGATGAATTGGGGAATCTTTTTCACTATATTATGAATATATGAATAAGTATCAACGTGTAAGTCATGAGTGACTGTGTATATATGCATTCCTCTGTGCCTTGATACTGACGTAGATGTGGATATTTTTTTCCGTCTGCAGCTGACGCTTCCTCTGCAGACTTGGTCTGATGGAGCAGAGGGACTCAGCGCAGTTCGGTGCAACAAGGCCACAATGCGACCAGTATGCAAACAGCACGGATCATACTGGAAACTTGACACAACACCAGAGAACACACACAGGAGAGAAACCCTTCAATTGCACTCTATGCCAGAAGGCGTTTGCAGGGTCATCAGCTCTTAAGATCCACCAGAGAACACACACAGGAGAGAAACCCTTCAAGTGCAGTCTGTGCGGGAAGGCGTTTGCACAGTCACCACATTTTCAAAGACACCAGAGAACACACACAGGGGAGAAACCCTTCAAGTGCAGTCTGTGCGGGAAGGCGTTTGCACAGGCACCACATTTTCAAAGACACCAGAGAACACACACAGGAGAGAAACCCTTCACGTGCAGTGTTTGTGGGAAGGCATTTTCATGTTCATCTACTCTTAAAAAGCACCAGAGAACACACACAGGAGAGAAACCCTTCAAGTGCAGTGTTTGTGGGAAGGCATTTTCAGGTTCATCTACTTTTAAAACTCACCAGAGAACACACACAGGAGAGAAACCCTTCAAGTGCACTGTGTGTGGGAAGGCGTTTTCACAGTCATTTACTGTTGTAATACACCAGAGAAAGCACACAGGAGAGAAACCCTTCAAGTGCAGTGTTTGTGGGAAGGCATTTTCAGATTCATCTACTCTTAAAAGTCACCAGAGAACACACACAGGAGAGAAACCCTTCAAGTGCAGTGTGTGTGGTAATGCATTTTCAGATTCATCTACTCTTAAAAATCACCAGAGAACACACACAGGAGAGACACCCTTCAAGTGCAGTGTGTGTGGGAAGGCATTTTCAGGTTTATCTACTCTTAAAAATCACCAGAGAACACACACAGGAGAGAAACCCTTCAAGTGCACTCTGTGCGGGAAAGCGTTTTCACAGTCATTTACTGTTGTATTGCACCAGAGAAAACACACAGGAGAGAAACCGTTCAAGTGCGGCGTTTGTGGTAAGGCATTTTCAAATGCATTTTCTCTTAAAATACACCAGAGAACACACACAGGAGAGAAACCCTTCAAGTGCATAATGTGCGGGAAGACGTTTGCAACTTCATCAAATCGTCAAAGACACCAGAGAACATACGGGCATCAGAAGATCCCGAAGGAGTCGAGTCTGAGTCAAAGTGCTGCAATGAGCCCATCCCTTGTGAAAAAAGAACTGGAAGAAAATCCCAGTTTAGACACTTTGAAAGATATCAAGTTGAAATATGAAGAGGTGAATTATGAATTTGAAGAAGTGACAGTGAAGAGCGAAGAAGTGAAGGTTAAATATGAAGATTCAACTCTAAAATCGGACCTTCACATCGATGGAAGTAACGTGAAGCAGGAGGAGAATTCTGACTGTGAGGCAGAGCGAGGCAACTCCCAGCAGTTTGTGGAAGTGGAGGTGTGGGTGGACTTCTGAGACAAGACCAAGTCAAATGGAAACCCTGTAGATGTGCAAGCTTGAGACAATGAAGCTCCAATAGATTCAAGTTTGTCACGGGCCTTTAATTAAAGAATGTGAAGTTGAACACTAAGTTCCTAGGTTCAACCTGCAGAGTAAGAGCGGTCAGTATTTATGGACCTGTGGGTTTGGTAGATCTCTAACCAGGAGCGAGAGCCAGTAAGCTCCCAAGCATTCACTATGTGATAAATTCATTTATATGGTGCTTGCTTAATCGCCTCAGCAGCTCGGAGTTTTGTATAATAACTCATCACAAACACTCGAAGGGCATCCCCAAGTGGCAGCTGCCCCTGTGTGGGATAAGGTGGCCCTGCACCAGCCTGCATGTGGGCATGAGTTTGTCAGTAGGGGGCGATGATTGATGTGAAATCTCCGTCATGTAATTTTTGGATACTATTCGGAATTACCCAAATTTTGACATTGACACCAACATGTAATGACCTATGTGTTTTGAATGACAATAGTATGTTTTACATCCACTATTAAGCAGAAAGTGCATATTTTGGTTAATGTTGCTGGAGTAGGTAGGGGTGGCTATCGGATTTGAAGCTTGAACCTCTGTAATAAATAGAGAATGTGCTACCACTTGGCTTCCCTCAATCTGAGTGTAGGCATTCCAACCTTAATGTTTCGAATGGACGCAGATATTCCATTGAGAGGGGTCCACGTTTCACATGCCGAAAGAAGGCAGGGCATGACTGGCTGACAAGACCCAAAGCTTTGTGCCAAGCGACAAACCAGGTAGCTTCCACACAGCATTGCGCAGCTGATAAAAAATTAACCCGTAAAAACAAAGTTTTTCACTATAAATCCTTTATATGCGTGGCATCGGTTTTATTTTATTATTCATTTCCGTTTTTCTTGAGTAAGAGTTTCATTTTTATCACATTGGTATTTTAAATTAAATATGAAAAAAAAAATTCCCTAAAAAGTGCAAAATTTAGGGAAAAAAATTTCACGAAAATAAATTGTCACGCATAACGAGTCTGTGTGCAAAATGTCACCTCGATTGGATCATGGGAAGTGGGTTAAAAAACGACCGAAAGATTTGCACAGTCGTAAGCGCGCAAGCAAGCAAGTGAACTTAATATAAAGGATTTAAAAAGAATGCTGCCCGACTGATTCGGATCACCCACGTACTGTCGACATGTATTATGTACCCACAATGTACACATACAATGTACATACAGCATAAACACACAGTCTGCACATACACATAGTGTATACATATGTAGTTGCATAGCACTGGCTGCAGGCAGAAAAGGGGATTTGCGGCATGCGGCAGTCCTGACGTTAGCAGGCCAGGATATACACGAGAGGGGGATCTAAGGGAAAGGTCACAGAAGGGGCACCAGGAATCCGCTAGGAGGTTCCAGTCAGTAAGGGGGCCTGGCCGGGGCAGAGCGAGGCTACGCTGACCGTATAAGAGGGGCCTTTGTGGGGGACCTCGGGCTGTTGGAGTGAGATGCCTGTCGTGCTGCTGAAGTCCATCTTCGCCATTCTTCTCGTCTTCGCCATTCTTCTCGTCATCGTCTCCGTCTCTACCATCTCAGGGCGCCGCTAGTCAGACAGCCTACCAACTGTCCTGGTTGAGTAGCGTCACCGATAATAGACGGATTAAATATTAAGTGTTAACCCCGATGGTGCTCGTTAATAAAGAAGTGCCTCCAAGTCTTATCGTCTCCGAGTTAGTCACTACCAGGGGCGGTTTCTTCATTAGGGCGATTGGGCGACGCACCACCAATGTCATTCAACCACAGTTACGCTAGCCATTACTGTGCCTCTGGATATAGTCCAATCAGCGTCATGTCACGTTCTGTGGAGTACCGCCTCTTTTTGGGCGATTTCACTCTGGCTGAGAATCGCCCAGAGTGTTCCCATAGACTTACATTCAAAGATGTGTTTTTTCGAACGGCGGGCGCTCCAATGCATTCTCTATGGCTTCCGGGAGGGCTCGCACTAACGTGCTTACGTCATCATACGTAAGCACGTTTCAGTCAACAATATTATTTGTCGCCACCTAGTGGAATCTTTAATAAAAGAAACTGAGTGAATTGTAATAATAGTGAGTATAGAAACAAACAAGATGTATTGTAAGAATCACTTTATTTTTCATTAATATTAAAGAAGTGAAGTTGCCTTTACATGCTTAAGCTGTTAATTTATCCATTGCATGGGTGGACCTTATTCTTATCAATCATCCAGACATTTGCCCCCCCTGAGAGATTTTGCAGGAGCCGCCACTGGTCACTACACATACACATTAACAAGAACAACAACTGCAATTCGTCAGTAAGTGGCAGTGACGTCACCACGGTGCTTGTGCAAGGCTATATGCACGTTAAGGCCACGTAAAGTGTCGAACACCCGCCGACAGGAGGTCACGGGGCAGACCCAGGTGCCATGGGTCGACTGACTGAGATGACTGGAAAATGCACCACCTGTGCCCCCTACTGTGGCAATACTACACACACGGTGTGTTTACACGCACATATTAGTTGTTTTTCCGATAACGTCACGTAGATAGAAAAAATAAAAATGAAATTAAGTGAATAAAAAATACCACGACGTTGCGATCGCGACACAAGCTGTCGTCATGAGGAAAAAGAGGGTTCGCCTCTAAAGGCAAACTGTTTTTAGGGTTTGGAGATGCACATAGCCCAAGTGTATCAGCAGCACCAGCAGTACGGGAGAGAAACCCTTCAAGTGCACTCTGTGCGGGAAGGCGTTTTCTCAGTCAACACATCTTCAAAGACACCAGAGAACACACAAGCATCAAAAGATCCACAAGGAGTGGAGTCTGAAATCTTCTTGTGAAAGTTAAAAGTGCTGCAATGAGCCCATCCCTCATGAAACAAGAACCAGAAGAAAATCCCAGCTTGGACATTATGAAAGGTATCAAGGTAAAATAGGAAAATGCGAAGGCGAAATGTGAATAAGTGACAGTGAAGAGCAAAGAAGTGAAGGTAAAATGTGAAGATGAAGATTCAACTCCGAAATCAGACCTTCACATCGATGGAGGCAACGTGAAGCAGGAGGAGAATTCTGACTGATGCAGAACGAAGCAACTCCCAGCAGTTTGTGGAATTGGAGGTGTGGGTGGACTTCTTAGACATTGCAAAGTTAAATGGAGACCCGGTAGATGTGTAAGCATGAGACAATGAAGCCCCACTAGATTCACCTTTGTTACAAGCCTTTAATGCAAGAATGTGAAGTTGGAACATTCAATTCCGAGGTTCAGCCTGCAGAGTAAGAGCGGCCAGTATATTTGAACCTGTGGGTTGTGTAGATCTCTAACCAGGAGTGAGAGCCAATGAGCTCCCAAGCATTCACTATGTGATAAATGCATTTATATGGTGCTTGCTTAATTGCCTCAGCGACTCGGAGTTTTGTATCATATCTCATCACAAATACTCGAAGACCACCCCCAAGTGGCAGCTGCCCCCGTGTGGCAACAGTTGGCCCTGCACCAGCCTGCATGTAGGCATGAGTTTGTGAGTAGGGGGCGCCTGTCGGATTTCAACCTTGAACCTTTTCAATAAATATAGATTGCACTACCACTTGGCTTCCCTCAATCTGAGTGTAGGCATTCCAGCCTTAATGTTTCGAATGGACGCAGATGTTCCGTTTAGGGAGGTCCACGTTTCACCTTCCTAGAGAAGAGAGGGCATGACTGTCCGAGAAGACCCAAAGCTTTGTGCAAAGCGACAGACCAGGTAGCTTCCACACGGCATTATGCAGCTGATGAAAGGAGAACGCTGCCCGACTGATTCGGATCACCCACACACATTGTAGACATGTATTATGTACACACAATGTACACAGTGTACCCACAAGGTATACACGCACAATGTACATACAGCGTAAACACAGTGCAAATACATTGTATAAATATGTAGTGGCATAGCACTGGCTGCTGGCAGAAAAGGGGATCTGCGGCATAGGCTGTCCTGACGTGAGCAGGCCAGGATTTCCACGAGAGGGGGATCTAGGGGAAAGGTCACAGAAGGGAGCACACCAGGAATCGGCTGGTAGGTTCCAGTAAGGAGGAGTGGCCGGGGCGGAGCGAGGCCACGCAGAGAGTAAGAGGGGCCTCTTAGAGGAATCTTGGGCTGTTGTTGGAGTGAGATTCCCGTCGTGCTGCTGAAGTCCATCGTCGCCAAATTTCTCGTCTTCGTCTCCGTCTACCATCTCGGGGTGCTCTAGTCAGACAGCCTACCAACTGTCCTGGCTGAGTAGTGTAAAGGAGAGCCAACACAAGGTTGCAGGGGGTTCGTCTTTTATTCCTTCCTTCATCCCCAGCCTTCTCAATCTCGTTCCCGCCAAGATCTCCCCTCGTCCCGCCTGTTCTCTCTCTTATATCTCCTCGCTTGCTCCTCCCCCTTCCCCTGTCACCGTCCCACTCCCCCTCCTTTTGGTGGGAATCCTTCCCCTGACTTCCCTTACATCACCCTCCCCCCCGTCACTGTCCTCTCCCATGTCCGTACATTGCACCCTTGGCTGGTGGCCGATGTGCCCTCAGTGAGGACACGCCCCCTCAGTGAGGCCACGCCCCCCAGCGTGAGGCCACGCCCCCCTCAGTGTGTGAATCTGGCTCTGACACTAGCCAGTGCCTCCCCAGCCATTGACCTCACCGCACGTCACTCGTGTATACACAACTAGCTTTACTACCCGGCTTCGCCCGGGACTTGGATTCACCACGCCCGGCCGCCTTTTTCTCCCCAGTGGCGATGTTCACACACCACACCAGTTACTCGTTTGAGGCTGAGTCGACCTAGGGGAGGCCCAGGAGCGGTTAAAATAATCGTCACCGGTGGTGGCCGTGAGCGGGAATCAAACTCGGATCGCCAAGTTTGTAGCGCAGCGCGCTAACCACTACACTACCGCTCCAAAGACAAAGATCCCCCATATAGCTTTAAAAGACTGTAGGGGCAAGTGCTGTTAGCAAGTACCTATGAAGGCCGGAACGAACCTTTGCATTACCTTTCCCTGCACGGGTCACATGACAGAGTTAACGTCACAGCTCACTTGCCGTGCACAACATATATGCATTATTGAGCTCCCCCCCCCACCAAAAAAACCACAAAAGTGTATTTTGATAATTTTTGCATGGTGTACAGTCTGGAAAGTACCCACATAGGAAATTTCAAGTTTGTTGCATGTCGGGAAGTACGCTAAACATTTTGAACAGACACACATTCACAACTTTGCCTTTTATATATATGGAGATAATGTTCGCGTTGTTGAGCTCATGCGCCCATAAGAGTTTCTCTTCAAGAGTGGGAGCAATGGAAAAGAAATAAACAAACTCTCACCACTCCGCATTACCTCATTGGCGTGAGACGCCAGGGGGAGGTGTACCCCGCTAGTGACGTCTTGTCACCAAGGTTTTCAACCCACCCCCCTCCACCGCATTCTTGAAGTGTAATGTCACGTCTGGTTCGTCATTTGCTGATTTCCGTTCCCATAAAATCCTCCACAATAAAGGTTTTTTGGGTTAAAATCCTTGTGGGCAAAGCAACGCCCAACCACTCAACATATTTTATTCATAAAAACCGTCGCGAGTTCATTGCGACGGGTTCAGCAGCCACACCCCATCACTAAACATGGACTCGACTCATTAACATAATTTATTCACTTACACAGCCGTTCATTGGGGTGTTTTACCCCGCAAGTGACGTCATGTCACCTCCTGCTGCCGCGTGACGTCACGAGATACCAGGAAGCTGCCTGGACTCGCGCGCACTCACTGAGATCCGAGGTGAGAAGTTCACATCGTGGTTGTTGTTGTCGTGGTGGTGGTGGTTGTTGTTTACCCAGGTAGAGCCTCGCTCCTTCTCGTAGGGATATCAATTGAGTAGCAGCGAGTATGGAATCGATGTCCAGGTTGGAACATTACAACGCGGGGCCTTGCCTCCTGCCCTCGCCTGATTGCATTTGCTTTAATTATCTGCTTAAGTTTAATTTGTCTTCACCTGGCTCACTACAGTTTTCTATTTTGCCAAGCCCACTTGAGCTATACCACTCTTTTTCAGAAGCGAACTGCCCACAACAAAGTGGCTTATCAACGTGTGGAAATGTGTATCGGTCAAATACTCTAAACGCGTGGTGATGCTGACTCTAAATGTGCAGGAAAAAAGCGGATCCGGAGGAAAATCCACGCAACCACGGGGAAAGAGAGACACGCAAACTCCAAATTACATCCGTAATACAGGTTTGTTTGGGTTAGATCGCGTAAATATATAAATGTGTCTTTAAACCCGCCACCACCCGACACAGCCAACTAGTAAGGGTTGTCACGTAAACAGAATGTGGCCAATTTGTCACTAGTACAGCACGCCGGTTGTGTGTTGGAAAACCAAGCCACAACATTTATAATATTGAGTGCGATGTTTCACTAGTCATTACAACCAGCGTCATCAGGCGACAGCCAAATGTTGTGCCTTGGCTTTGTGGGAATATAAATTGGGTCGCTGGGTTTATAGTGCAGCATGCTAACCGTTGCACCACCGCTCCCCACTCATGCACAGACATCATCTGAAGTATGGTATATATTCAGTACTAGCTAAGTTACCCGGCTTCGCACAGGTCTCAGTAATCAAACACTAAGAGTAATGTCCTTCCATGTTGGCTTCATTAGAATTATTGAATTATGCCAATAAAGCCTGTAAATGTGTGTATATTGACACGTTTTTTTGGTTGTGTTATACAATCGCAGGGCTTGTTTCATAATGAGGGCAGCTTTTAAATTTGTTACCCTTGGAGAGCTTCAGGATAGACAATGTTGGATCTTTTGCCATCAAGTGGGTTTAATTGAATGAAGTTTCAATTTTAGCATACACATCGACAGCAAATTGGCAGAAGAGCTCTTTGCATCTCAGTAAGAGATTGAAGCTGCCGTTTCGCACTATGATCCTGAAGGAAAAAACGTCCATGGCGGAAATCTTTTGTGTTGGTAAGCCTGTTGCTGGGTCAGTTTTGGCGGACTAGGAAATGGTAGCCATCATCACCTTGCAGGATTTGCATCTTGGTGTTGATGACATTTTTGCAATGCTGTTGAGCCTGTCACCTATTGTCAGTCATGCAAATTAGGTAGTGGCAGCAGACTGCGAATGCGATTATGTGGGCATGTAGACAGATGTCGGGATGAGTTGGTTGTTGCCAAAACATGTAATTTTGGAAGCATGAGTTCTTCTATTGTTGTTTTGGAATTGGCTTGCATAGGTAGTGTTGACAGGTATCAATACATGAATAGGCTCGGGATGGTCATTAATTGTAGGGAGCTGAACCATGGTACTTGTTGCAGCATAACCCTGGAGAGTCTCTTTTCCATGTTATTGCATGGCAGTAGCTGCAAGAAGTAGACATGGAATCAATGGCAACTAATGGATAAGAAATGTAAATAAGTGAGGAATGTATGGAAAAAATACTTTTCCTTTTGGCTGCAGGGTAGACACCTGATTGCAGGCATTGTAGTGCTGTTTGCAAGCTGCCTTGCTTGTTGGTGGACAGGAGTTTGATTAGCTATGGCAGCATCCATTTGTGCTGTGTCAGTATTCTGTGTAGCTCATTGCTGTTGAGGAGTTGCTTTCGATGTAGGTGCAGGCAAAACAGCACTGTTGGCATGCTGTCTTGCTTTTTGCTGGACTGCAGTTTCATAATATGTAGGTGCAGCCGTCACAGCAAGCATACGTACGCAGGTGGAGGGGGTGTGTAAAAAGTATGCGTGCGTACAGGGAGGGGGGGAGAGGTCAAGTTTTGACAGATATTTGTGTATGTACTTAAATGGATGGCCCCTATATGAAATGTCATAATGTGTTTGCGTGTGTGGGAAACCGGAAGTAGTGACAATGCCCCCCGGGCTTTAACACATGACGAGAGAAAGAGAGGGGGTAGGTGAGGAGCAGGGGGGTTTGGAGTGTGCAGGTGTTGAAGGTGAGCAGTTAAGCTAAAAATAGAGCAAAAAATACTATCTCACCCGTGAGAGCACATGGAAAATTTGAGGTGTGTTGGTTTCATGGTGTTGGCGCAATTTGGTTCACAAAAAGTGCACATGCGCAAAGCCTGCTTTATTTATATAGATTTTTACTATTTTTGTCTTGTACATTTTTATGTTTACGGTTTCTCAATGTTTATTATTCATTTTTGATTATTTCAAGCTTTCGTGACTGCAGGGATTAATCTTCTTGGTTCTTTCGGTAAAGTCACGTAGAAGGGAAATAATAAAATAATAAAAATAAAACATAAAATAAAATTCTCACGACGTTTCGGCCACAACACAAGCAGCCGTCCTCAGGTGAAGACCTGGTATCGACAATCAAGGGTATTTCCCTGTCCCCAGACGACCTGTCAGTTTTGATGTGGTTTCCTTGTTCACCAAGGTTCCCGTACCTGACACCATCGCAATCATTGAAGACTTGGTTGATCAAGGACTTCATACTGATGTACCCCCCCTGGTGAGACACTGCTTAACCAACACATACTTCACCTGGAATGGAACTTTCTACAAACAAACTGAGGGCACCCCAATGGGCTTCCCCCTATCTCCAGTTGTAGCCAACGTTTTCATGGAGAAATTTGAGACTGACGCCATCCAGACTGCCACTCTACGCCCGACCTTATCTGGCCATATGGCCGGCCGGCTCTAGACCAATTCCTCGACCATATCAATTCCATACACCCAGCCATCAGATTCGCCATGGAAGTCGAAAAGGATGGCAAGCTACCCTTTTTGGATGTCCTAATTAAAAGGAGACCTGATGGTTCAATGAGCCATTCTGTCTACAGGAAAGCTACCCATACGGATGCTTACTTAAAACCGGATTCCCACCACCATCCATCCCAGAAGAATTCCCTCATCAAGACTCTACACCATAGAGCCAAATGCATCTCCGACCAGGAACACATTGCCAGTGAACTCAAGCACGTACACCAAGCTCTCAAGGCTAATGGTTACTCCAACTACACAATCCGCAAAGCCATCACTCCAACCATGAAGAAGGATCCTTTTGAGGAGCCATTTAAAACCATCACCTTACCCTACATTGTGGGGGTCACAAATAAGATCTCCAAAATCCTGAATGAACACAAGATCCAGGTCCAATTCAACACAGTACATAAAATCCGTGATCTGGTCCCGTCTGTAAAATATGTGGTTCCAGACATACAGTACCCTGGCGTCTACAAATTAAGTTGCCTCTGTGGTAGCATTTACATTGGAGAAACCAAACGACATGTCTTGGACCGAATCCGTAAACATAAAGCAGACCTGAAACAGGGTAGGATGAACACCTCAGCCGTGGCAGATCACTGTTATAATTCAGTGGGTTCACGTGACATTGACTTCTCCAAGACGGAGGTTCTCTGCAAGCCATCCGGCTACCATGAGAGATTCGTTCACGAGGCAATCCACATATACAAACAGAGACAATTTCAACTGAGAAGATGGATTCTGGCTCAGCAATCATTGGAAGGGCGTGATAAACCATTTCGGGTCTTGATTGATTTTGTTTTATGGTGACTTTCAGACTGCAGTCCATTCGCTGGCATTGCCTCTTAGTACCTTTCACGCAACTGTCAATAGTATGGTTTATAGCAGATTGTATAATAATAAAGAGTATAACAGTGTAATGTTTAATATAATTCATGAGGTAATATATAGTATCATAATTGCATAGTAGGGTTGGTAGAATAATACATAGTGTAATATTACATGTCTAATATTATTATAGTCTATAGTAACGCAGTGTATAATTCATTGTTGGGGTCTGTCTATGGCAGTTTATATTACAGGGTATAGTCGTGTGATGTAAGAAAAAAAAAAGATTAGATGGAGGCATATTATAATAATTTTTGCGACATTTAAGTGTAATGTATAATGGCTTATTGTTAGTAGCTCAGCTTATTGGAGATTATATTGAGAATACTGATGATATTGATGTAGTTTATATTTTAGTTTTTTATCTGTTCACTATATGATAGTCATTATATAGTGTATTGTATACCCAGTTACTTAATGTTAATAGCTCAGCTTATTGGATAATATATTGAGTACATTGATTATATTGATGTAGTTTATATTTAGTTCTTTCACATCAGTTTATTGTATGATAGTGGGTGTTGCAGTTCTTTAGCATCAATATACTAAATGTCTCTGTTGATATCTAAACTCTGACTTTAACATAGCCACTTCCGTGACCAGTTACATGCTAATTCCTCACATTAACATCCTGCTCATTCTTTCACATTAACACAGCTTATTCAATGCTAAATTCGTATGTTGATATGTAAACTCCTTTGTCAAGGCACTCTTCTCCTCCCACCCAGCTTAAAATACGCTGCCAAGCTTAGCAGTGTTCATTGGAGCGCTGTCTTTCAGACAGCTCTGTCTTCACCTGAGGACGGCTGCTTGTGTTATGGCCGGAACGTCGTGAGAATTTTATTTTATTATGTTTTATTATTTTATTATTTCCCTTCTACGTGACTTTACCAAAAGAACCAAGAAGATTTATTTCAATTGTTTAGTTTTTAGGCTATTTGGAATACAGTACAGTGCTTATTTCAATTGTGATGTTGTAAATTTTAGTTTCCGTTTACCTAACACCTTTACGTAGGTAAGCCCTAAGTATTGAATATTGCACTTTTACCTTTCGCACGGCACTTTCCAAGAACTTAACCTCTGTGATATTCAAGGGGCTGCTGTATTTTGCGTCCTTCTACGACAGCAGAGGAGTACCGATTTTTATCAGGAACTAGATCTCTGCTTTCTTGATGAAATTAAGGCCTATAGTACCATAAAGAGACTTGGGGCTTTGGGTTGTTTGTTTTAAATGTTACTGCTGCTCTGCTCACATGCGTTGAGTATTTTTTGGATTTTGGGTAGGCCCATGTAAAGCTGTGTGACCAGGAGTCGGAGCCATTTCCTGTTCAAATTTGCTTGTGACAGAAATTCACTCTGGTCCCATGCATTACATTACATAGCATCTTCAATAATGATGTAGTTTGAGAAGCTCACAATGGCAATATGAATAAATTGCATTCATTTCGGTTACAATGATATGCTAATCGATGCCTGGCTATAGTTGAGGGATTGTTCTCTGCTGGTCAACAATGTTACATCTGCTGATGATCTGGTATTGGCTACTCAATCAGTTGGGGTGAGAGAATTTTGTTCTGCGCCTGGATAATTCCATCATGAAATGGGGCCTTGCATATGTTCCACAAAAATCACCTGCCTGGGAATTTCACGACCAGCTCTGGTTTGACAGCCAAAGTCTCACTTCAAATTAGTCGAGCAGCATTCTTTCATTAGACTGTAACAGTCTGGAAGCTGCCTGGACTTTTGCTCCATACAAAACTGTGAGTGTGCATTGCCAAGGTTTAGTCCATCTGAGACCATCCCTCTCCTAGCCATACTGGCATTGCACGTGCCCCTCACCCTTCATCCTGCGGATGGTCGGCGCACAGGATTGTGCCACATAGCCATTCCAGACTGGGCCCGAATGTGTTACGTGGGCCACCAAGCTGCCAGGCGCTTGTTGGCGAACACCTCCCCCAGGCCTCGTTTCATGGGTGATATCAATATAGAATATCTGTAAGGATGCCCCCAATAGACTCCCCCTCGTACTCTACCAGGCATGTCCCACTGGGGGAAGACCCCGGAGCCGACCCAGGACACGCTGGTAGGACTATGTCATTCAGCTGGCCTGGAAATGCCTGGGAATTCCCCAGTAAGGGCAAGAGCCTGTTGCCAGGGAAAGGGAGGTCTGGGCTGCCCTACTCAATGTGCTGCCGCCACAACCATCACCAGGACAAGGCAGATTTAGAAACGAACAAAGCTGCGAGTCTTCTTGGCCACAGATATGACTCCTTTCTCTGTGGATGCAAAATATTAACTTATTTTAAGGACCGTCTGTGCTGGCTTATACCATGAAGGCTGGCCTGCCTATGATCCCTTTATTGAACCAGACAATATTGTATTAGAACCTTAGGGGCTAAACAGCCATGGCATTGGCTAGATAATAGATTGGAGGATGTGGAGGTGATCAGACCTGCTGATGACTGGTACCAGGAGTGTCAAGATGTTCCTTTGTGGAGGAGGCATGTGACTTATGCTGCAGGGCAGTTGGAGGTATTTACTCTGCAACAACAATGAGGTCAGAGGAGCGATGCTCACATGAATGGGTGGAACGCTGGGTGCCGAAAATGCAGCAAGACAGCGGGGAGTCCAGCTGGTGCATCTGTAGTAACGTCGAATACAGATCGACACCCGGGGTTGAGGCACGCTGATGTTTATTTCAATAAGCACAGGGGACACGTAATACTGGAGGGGCTATCGGCCCCCTCACCCGGATAGCTGGGAACACACGGCTATCTATCCTAACCTGCCTCCTAATCCTCCAATTACTGGGCTAGGGGAGGCTGTCTGGCCCGACACTGGTGAGTCGGGCTACGGCACCCGGAGTCCCAGAGTCCTAGCTCTGATTCACGGGGCCCCGCTGCTGGCTCGGTCCTGCGCGGCCCTTACAAGGGCGGCGTTCCAGGGGAGACCAGGGCTCTCACTAGGCAGTCTTCAGTCTTCAAGAGTTACAAACACATTCTGCCCCGAGCCCTCCGGCTCATCCCCCTATATCTCGAACCCCTCCCCGCTGGGGAGCCATCTGCGGACGTCGTTGCGAGCACCCTCCCGTGTGCTCACGAAGCCCCGCCCACTGTGCTAGTTTCTCGTAGGATCCCATAAATATCACCCCTACACATCTCTCCTCCGTAAGACCCCTACATCACCCCCCCCCTGTACAGCTCGCAGCCGTCCCGGCTGCAACATTGACAATAAAAGTTTAAACCATCTCCATCCCCCCAGCGTGTGCCTCATTTTTTTTCAACAATAACGCAACGAGAAGAACAACAGGAAGGAAAAATAACCCGACGAACCCCCCCCGAATAAATACGAAATCCGTAGGACGAGCGCATATACACGTGTTTCTTTTCCTGGAATCCCCCCCAGCACACACAGACACCCAGAACACACACAGCACGGACGCCCCACACCGTGAGCACAACATGCGAATGTACACCGGAAAAGAGAAACCAAAAAAATACAAAATTTTTTTTTTTTTTCCTTTTTTTTTTTCTTCTAATTTTCTCACAAGAGTTTTCGCATTTTTGCGCGCGTCCTCGCCGCAGGCCCGTCACACGGGACAGGCCCGGCCGGCAGGTCGTCGGCCGGCAGGTGTACATCACCGAGTGAGTGTTGCTGACGTCGCAAGACCCTCAGCATCCCCTGTGGGGGTCGTCGGGCGTGAGCCCGTCACTCCCGGTGCACCTGGGGGTGGGACAGCCGGCAGCACGTTAGGCGAGAGCACCGGAGAAGACCTCCCCGAGTCGGACGCCCCCCCACGTTTGGCCACGCGCGTGTGTAGTGGGATCTCGCACCGCAACGAAGGGTTTTAGCCTGGAGGGGTGTACAAACCACCGGCGCCTCCCCCATTGAATGCGCATGCACTGAGGTCTCAGGACCTCAACCACCTCGACGGGACCCCGCCACGGTCGCAGCAGTTTAGAGGAGGACGCGAGCGGTACCTGGGGACAGTGCAACCATGCCCTGTCCCCCGGCTTCCACTGTAGCACATGCGCGCGACCCATTCTGAGGCGCTCATTAGCCCTCTGCCGCCTGTCAGAATTCTGCATGGCAGCATCCCGCGCCTCCGTTAATCTTTCCAGGTTGAATTTAACATGTTCGGCCAATTGAGTTTTTCCCTGCGGCGCTGGGATCTGCAGCTGGGCCTGAACAGGTGGCTCCGGTTCGCGGCCATACATAAGGAAAAAGGGGGAAAATCCCGTCGCAGCATGGGGGGCCAACCGGTATGCTGACAGGACCCCCTGAATTTTCAAATCCCAATCTGTCTGTGAGTCAGAAACGTGCTGCGACAACATCGACGTGATGGTACGATGCAACCGCTCAACCATCCCGTCGGTTTGTGGGTGATATGGAGAGGTGCGAATCTTTTTAGTGCCAAGGATCTCACAGACCTGTTTGAGCAATTTGCTTGAAAATTTTTTACCCTGGTCGGTCAGCAGCCGCTCGGGAGCACCTTTGTCAAGGACATATCCCTGGACAAAGGCCTCCACGATGGCTGCCGCCGACTGGTTGGCCAGGGGCCAGGCCATAGGCCAGCGCGTGAAATATTCAACACCGGTTAGCAAATACCTATTACCCCTGGGGGTGGCGGGGAACGGTCCTAGAATGTCCAGCGCGACGAGTTCGTTCACCCGGGAAACCCTGATAGATTGCAGGGGCGGGTTCGACTCCTTCGCTGGTGGTTTGCGCTGCGCACACCTAGGGCACGATCCTAATAGATCCCCGACATCCCTCGTCATGCCCGGCCAAAATAAATCAAGTTGGAGCAAGGCCAGGGTCTTTTGGGTACCCAGGTGGAGGAGGCGCTCGTGAGCGGCCCACACCACCCTACCCCGTAACCCCGAAGAGACCACCAGCCGGTGTCGACGGGATTTCCCGTCCCAATGCATTAACAACCCACCGAGCATTTCCCATGCGTCGGCATCACCCCTCCCCCGCCCCCGGTCCCTGACGCGGCGGCGCAACGCAAGGAGGGAAGTATCTTCCATTTGCAACCGACCCCATTCCGTAGCAGGCAACCCCAACAGGGAATCAGAACCCTGTTGTGCGATGGAATTTGTCATTGATGCTGCGTCGTCAGCAGCCGCCAAGACCGGGACAGGCAATTCAGCAGGATGCCTGCACCGACCCGACCCCAGGAGGCATGCGCATTCGGGGGTGGTCGGCATGCGTGACAGGGCGTCCGCGTTGGTGTGGCGAACGCCCTTACGGTACGTGGTCTGAAAATCAAAATCCTGGAGAACCTCCAGCCATCGAGACAATTGTCCCGATGGTTGTTGGACTCGCAGGGCGTACTGTAGCGCCGCATGGTCTGTACGGACGGTGAAACACTGTCCGTACAGATATGGCCGGTACTGCTGGATGAAGTAGACAATTGCCAGCAGTTCCCGACGCGTGACACAATATCGTTGCTCCGCTGGAGACAACACTCGGCTGCCGTACGCGACCACCCGTTCCACGCCCTCAACCACCTGGGACAGCACGCCCCCAATACCTGTGTTGCTCGCGTCGGTATCGAGCACAAAGGGTTTTGAAAAATCGGGATAAACCAGGGGAGGGGCATTAACCAGAGCGTCCCGAAGTGAGCGGAACGCAGCCTCCTCCTCCTGTCCCCAATGGAAGCGGACCCCCTTTGACGTCAAAGCGTGCAGGGGCTTAGCAATGGTGGCAAAGTCCGCGACAAAGCGTCGGTAGTATGACACAAAACCAACAAAGCTCCTGACCTCTCCCACCGAGGTGGGAGTCGGCCAGGAGCTGACGCACTGCGTTTTGGCGGGATCGGTAGCAATACCCGAGCGCCCTACGATATGCCCCAAATAACGTACCGATTCGCGCAACAAATGACACTTTTGGGGTTTAAATTTCAAATTAGCAGCCCGCATTTTGAGGAAAACGGCCCGTAACCTCTGGAGATGCTCGTCAAATGTTTTGCTAAAGACGATAACGTCGTCCAAATAGATTAAACACGAATCCCACTGCAATCCAGCCAAAACCAATTCCATCAATCGCTGGAAAGTCGCCGGCGCCGAGTGTAATCCCATCGGCAACCGGTTAAATTGGAAGAGACCATGTGGCGTACGGAATGCAGTTTTAGGCTTAGATTCATCGTCCAGAGGAAGCTGCCAGAATCCCGAAAGCAAATCCAATGTGGAGAAGAATCGCGCCCCCGCCAAGGCGTCGAGCGATTCATCAATACGGGGAAGCGGGTATGCGTCAGCAACGGAAATTTAGTTGAGGCGGCGAAAATCGACGCAAAACCGCAACGATCCATCCTGTTTCTTTACCAGAACGATCGGTGCTCCCCACGGGCTGGTAGAGGGAGAAATGATATCGGCGGCTAACATGTCATCAACAGCCGATTTGACATGGTCCTTCTCGGCGGGACTCAGCCGGAAGGGATTTTGGCGTATGGGCGCGCTGTCACCAGTATCAATATGGTGACGCAGCAAATGGGTGCAGCCCAGATCGAATTTGTTTTGACTAAACACATCGGCAAATTCGCGCAATAGTGTCCTAAGTTTTTGACGCTCTACATCCGACAGGTCCGTCGATCCCGCACAAAGCGCCTCAAGCCACCCTTCATCGGTGTCCGAATGTGGAGTCGGCAGAGTGGCAGCGTGCACGTGATTTGCGACAGACTCCTCACAGGGCACCGGCGTTGCGTGAGCAAGCACGGTCCCTTGGGGAATTACCACGGCCTGCGACCCCACATTGAGGACCGCGATGAAGGGGTCCCCGTCCCCCCTTACAATGGTCTGAGCGGGAATCAAATGCGGCCCGCTAACCGCAGCCCTAGATGGCCCCAGCAGGACACCCTGGTCCCCAACACCCTTAGCGAAGGGCCTACGAAGCTTTAGGGGCACCAACATTTGTGCCCCCGGCGGCACGCGAACCGTTTGAACTACAAACGCGGGTACCGTCGCGAACGCCGACCGATCCGTAGTAGGGGAAGGCAAAAACGCCATCCGTCGTCCCGACGGGAGTTCAATGCAACCCTGATTAATCATAATCCGAATCGGCATTTTGCCCAAGAAATCCGTCCCCAGCAGGCACGGAACCGCCAGCGAGGAGGAAACAAAAATAGGGCCGGACAATTTAATATCACCGATCGAAATTTGCGCGCGAATCTGACCCATGATACCCAGTGAGCCCCCGTTAGCAGCGTAGAATGGGACATCAACCGGTAGCAAGGGACGACTTTGGACAGGGAGAATGTTGTATATTAGTTCCGAAATGATGGTCGCCGACGCACCTGTATCGACGAGGATACGCACTTCGACCCCGTCAATATACCCTACTACGGCCGACGACCCCGACGGCGCAGCCAGAACGCGATGGGCCAACACGGACCACTGGGCGGGTTCGAATTGGGTCCCCATAGTGGTTCGTGTTGGCCCCACGGTGTGCAATGTTGGCCCCCCGTTCGTTGCGGTGTGTACATGTGTAACGGGTGTGTGCTTCGGCCAAACATGTGGGGTGCCGCGACTTGCCGGGTCATGTCGGTGGAGCTTGGGAGGAGGAGGAGGAGGCCCGGCGTCCCGGCGAGGCGTCGTCCCTCGCTGTCGAGGGGAGCGGCACCCCAAGGCGACGTGGCCCCGGATGCCGCAGTTATAGCAGTGCGGGAGCGCAGGCGGTGAAGACGGGCGGTCGGAGCGGACCGACCCATCCCGGTCCGCCCGTGCTCCCATCCGCTGCTGCTGTCGGAAGTCGGCGGCGTAGACCTCCTCCGTCGGTGGGGTGATGGCAGCCACCGTACGCCCGGCCGCTGCCCTGCTGGCCTTCCTTCGCTGCGAGGTTAGCGTGGAGGAGCCGCGCCGCTTGGAGGGAATCCATCTCTGCGTCCTCCTGCGCGACGATAGCGACATCCAGGTCGTCCGCCAGCAGAAGGATCTTCTCGGAGACCATGGCGTCCACGCCTTGGTCATCCATGCGAGGGAAGGCCGTCTTGGCCAGCGCCAGAAGGCTCGTACGGTAGGCGAGGGGCGACTCCTTCGCACCCCGCTGGCGATCGTAGAATCGCTGCCTACACTCCGCCGAAGGTCCGTAGACCCCAGCCAGCAATTGCAGCGCCGTCTGAAGAGTAGAGCGCTTGTCCCTCGATGCGGACGTAAGAGCGGCGAGGGCGTCGCCGTCAAGGAGCGCCGGTAGCGCGCAGAGGGCTTCGTCGTCTGACCACCCCGCCATCTCTTGATGCGCGAGGAAGCGCCGCTGAAATCCCCCCCAGTCGCCCTCCTCAGCCACAAACTCCTTCAGCGGGGGCAGCCTTTGGTGTAGCGCAGCGACCGCCGTGGAGGCCCGCACTTTGCTGTCCCCGCAACTCGGCTGAGCGTCAGCACGAACGGCAGATGTAATCGCCTGTCGCGCAGATAGTGACGCTCCGTCCGAAGGTGGTGACGCGGCAGCCCCAGCGGAGCCGACGTCGGAGCCCAGGTTGAGGTTGGCCACGCCCTCGGCAGCTGCTGCGGCGATGGCGGGACTTTCAAAAGTGCCGTCGGTAGAAATGGCGGGAAGGCGCAACGGCCGTCGGCCGTCCTCGCCCCGCGGTGGTCCCGCAGCCCCCAGCCGAGTAATGGTCTCGAGTGTGGCGGCAGCAGCGTATAGCAGCTCCGCCAACCTCGCGTGCGCCAGCCGAAGTCCGTCGGACAGCGACTCCCCTTCCTCCCGGTGCCCCGGTAAGGATGCATTCGGTCCCGGCTGCCCGTTGCCCCCATCAGCCGTCTCTGGTACCGCACTTTCCGCGGTGTCCTCCGCCTCTTGCACCCCGGCCCGAGCTGTTCGGCGCGTGTCCATGTTCGTTGTTGTTTACTTCTGACGCCAGATGTAGTACCGTCGAATACAGATCGACACCCGGGGTTGAGGCACGCTGATGTTTATTTCAATAAGCACAGGGGACACGTAATACTGGAGGGGGTATCGGCCCCCTCACCCGGATAGCTGGGAACACACGGCTATCTATCCTAACCTGCCTCCTAATCCTCCAATTACTGGGCTAGGGGAGGCTGTCTGGCCCGACACTGGTGAGTCGGGCTACGGCACCCGGAGTCCCAGAGTCCTAGCTCTGATTCACGGGGCCCCGCCGCTGGCTCGGTCCTGCGCGGCCCTTACAAGGGCGGCGTTCCAGGGGAGACCAGGGCTCTCACTAGGCAGTCTTCAGTCTTCAAGAGTTACCAACACATTCTGCCCCGAGCCCTCCGGCTCATCCCCCTATATCTCGAACCCCTCCCCGCTGGGGAGCCATCTGCGGACGTCGTTGCGAGCACCCTCCCGTGTGCTCACGAAGCCCCGCCCACTGTGCTAGTTTCTCGTAGGATCCCATACATATCACCCCTACACATCTCTCCTCCGTAAGACCCCTACACATCTGTCAATCATCTCAGTCATCCCTTGACACCTGGATCATTCCCATGACCTGCTGACAAGTGATCCACACTTACATGGGATTAAATTACACCTATCATTGCATGAGCACTATGTCAAGTTTACTTCATGTGCAATGTGTGTGTAAGAGTTTATCTACGTGCAGTTATTTCACTGCATTATGAACTCAACAATTATAATTTTATTATCGCTGACAGCGAACATGATTGATAAGTGAAAACTTAACTTATTGTAGCACTCCGCTATATTGATTGGTCATAAATTAATTTCTTGGTGTTGTGAGATAGCATTAATACTGAGCAGATGAAGGCAGCCAAGCATGTTTCTGGACACACCACCGTTTTACCATGCCAGTGTGTGACAGTGTCAAGTTTGTATTTGCTGTAAAGTATATTAACTCTTTTGAACACAGGTCAAATAAAAACAATAGATTATTTTAGTTTTCCTCTGGAACTTTTATGAGCATGGTAACAGTCATAACATTAATACAGCACATATGCAGCTGAAGTTAAGTCTGTTCATCCGAGCATTCAAGCAAATCTGAGCCTGGCTTCACCTAAGTTGCGATTGAACATTAATTTATATATGAATGCAAAATACAAGTAGTATTTTCAACACCCTTTGCTATGTAAGCTGAAATTTGCTTAAATACATATTTCTTTCATAGCCAGATAGCCTAAATTGTGTGCTTTGAGTTTTGGGTAAACATTAATTTTGAAGATACTAGGCCTTCTAGGCATATTTCTGACCACTTGTGTGCCTTAAGAGCCCGTGTTATGATTTGGGGGATCTCTTTAACTATATCATGAATATATGAATAAGTATAGACGTGAAAGTCACGTGTGACTGTGTATATATGCATTCATCTGTGACTTGATACGGACGTAGATGGTGTTGATATTTCTTTTTTCTGTCTACAGCTGACGACGCTTCCTCTACCACTTTGCTGTGCAGAATTGGTCTGATGCAGCAAAGGCACTCAGCTCAGCTCGGTCCACAAAGTCAACAATGCGACCAGTATGCAAACAGCACGGATTGTACTGGAAATTTGACACATCACCAGATAACTCATACAGGAGAGAAACCATTCAAGTGCACTGTGTGTGAGAAGACATTTGCACGGTCATCAATTCTTCAGAGCCACCAGAGAACACACACAGGAGAGAAACCCTTCAGGTGCACTCTGTGCAGGAAGGCGTTTGCAGAGTCATCACATCTTAAAATACACCAGAGAACACACACGGGAGAGAAACCCTTCAAGTGCAGTGTGTGTGGGAAGGCATTTTCAGATTCATCACATCTTAAAAGACACCAGAGAACACACACAGGAGAGAAACCCTTCAGGTGCACCCTGTGCGGAAAGGCGTTTACAACGTCATCACATCTTAAAATACACCAGAGAACACACACAGGAGAGAAACCCTTCAAGTGCAGTGTGTGTGGGTTGACATTTTCAGATGCATCTACTCTTAAAAGACACCAAAGAACACACACAGGAGAGAAACCTTTCATGTGCACAGTGTGTGAGAAGGCATTTGCACAGGCATCAGTTCTTCAGAGCCACCAGAGAACACACACAGGAGAGAAACCTTTCATGTGCACAGTGTGTGAGAAGGCATTTGCACAGGCATCAGTTCTTCAGATCCACCAGAGAACACACACGGGAGAGAAACCCTTTCGGTGCACTCTGTGCGGGAAGGCGTTTGCACAGTCAACACATCTTAAAAGGCACCAGATGACACACAGGCATCAGAAGATCTCCAAGGAGTGGAGTCTGACATCGACTTGTGAAAGTCAAAGTCCTGCCATGAGCACATCCCTCATAAAACAAGAACCAGAAGAAAATCACAGCTTGGACACTTTAAAAGGTATCAAGGTTAAATATGAAGATGCGAAGGTGAAATGTGAAGAAGTGACAGTGAATAGCGAAGAAGTGAAGGTAAAATGTGAAGATGAAGATTCAACTCCGAAATCAGACCTTCACATCGATGGAGGCAACGTGAAACAGGAGAAGAATTCTTACTCTGATGCAGAGCGAGGCAACTCCCAGCAGTTTGTGGAAGTGGAGGTGTGGGTGGACTTCTTAGACAATACAACGTTAAATGGAGACCCGGTAGATGTGTAAGCTTGAGACAATGAATTCCCAATAGATTCACCTTTGTCACATGCCTTTAATGCAAGAATGTGAAGTTGAACACTCAATTCCGAGGTTCAACCTGCAGAGTAAGAGCGGCCAGTATTTATGGACCTGTGGGTTGTGTAGATCTCTAACCAGGAGTGAGAGCCAATGAGCTCCCAAGCATTCACTATGTGATAAATGCATTTATATGGTGCTTACTTAATTGCCTCAGCGACTCGGAGTTTTGTATCATATCTCATCACAAATACTCGGAAGAGCACCCCGTGGTAGCTGCCCCCGTGTGGCAACAGGTGGCCCTGCACCAGCCTTGCATGTGGGAATGAGTTTGTGAGTAGGGGGCGATAATTGGTGTGTAATCTCCGTCATGTAATTTCTGGATAATATTTGCAATGACTTAAGCGTTTTAAATGAAACAATAGTATGTTTTACAGCCACTCTTAATACAGACTGCATATTTTGGTTAATGTTACTGGAGTAGCCAGGTGTGCCTGTCGGATTTTAACCTTGAAATCTCTGCAATAAATAGAGAATGCGCTATCACTTGGCTTTCCTTAATCTGAGTGTAGGCATGCCAACCTGAATGTTTCTAACCGGCGCAGATGTTCCATTTAGAGGGATCTACGTTTCACATGTCTGTAGAAGGAAGGGCGTGACTGGCCGAGAAGACCCGAAGCTTTGTGCGGAGCAACGGACCAGGTAGCTTCCACTCAGCATTGCGCAGCTGATGATAAGATGATGCCGCCCGACTGATTAGGACCACCCACACAGCGTATACACACAGTCTCCACATACAGAGTGTATAAACAAACACATTAACAAGTACAACAACCGCCATTCGCCACTAAGTGGCGGTGACGTCACCACGGCACTTGTGCCAGGCTATGTGCACGTGAAGGCCACGTGAAGTGTCGAACGCCCGCCGGCAGGAGGTCACGGGGCAAAACCCAGGTGCCATGGGTTGACTGAGATGACTGGCCGATGCACCACCTGTGCCCCCCCCTACTGTGCCAAGACTACACGCAGATAGTTTGTACACAGGCACACAGTGTATACAAACATACAGTGTATACAAACAGTGTATATACAATAATGTTCACGTTGTTGAGCTCATGCACCCAAGGGGTCTCTCTTCAATAGTGGGAGCAATGGAAAAGGAATCTAAATAAACAAACTCTGACGACTCCGCATTACCTCATCGGCGTGAGACGCCTGGGGGTGGTGTACCCCGTTAGTGACGTCATGTCACCAAGGTTTTCAACCCACCCCCCTTCACCGCACTCTTGAAGCGTAACGTCACGTCTGGTTCGTCATTTGCCGATTTCCGTTCCCGTAAAATCCTTCATGAAAGAGGTTTTTGAACAGTTTTACTTAACTTGATTCCTGTGTCGTGGTCAAATCTTGCAATCTAAATTTAGTCTACTTCCTGTTGTCCAATGAATTCCAAATTTTGCACACGTACTCAGATCCGATGCATGCCTGTATCAAAATCGGATACTCTGCTTCCCTTCACTGGCAAGACGACCTCAGCAGTACTTAACTCAACCCAATTGGTTTCTATGGTCAAGGACATTGTACTGTCTCCTGATATGGTCATCGTCAGTTTTGATGTGGTCTCTCTTTTCACCAAGGTTCTAGTGCCTGACACAATAACAATAATTGAAGACTTGGTCCAACATTGACTGAACTGGGATGTACCTGCGCTGGTTAGGCATTGCCTCACCAACACTTACTTTACCTAGAATGGTACTTTGTACAAACAAAATGAGGGTACCCCTATGGGTTCCCCCTTGTCACCAGTGATAGCCAATGTTTTCATGGGGAAATTCGAATCAGATGCCATCCAGACATCCACCCTTCGTCCTTCCCTGTGGAAGAGATATGTGGATGATACTTTCGTCATTTGGCCACATGGCCTTCCAGCATTGAACCAATTCCTAGACCACATCAACTCTAGACACCCATCCATCAAATTTACCATGGAAGTGGAGAAATATGGCAAGCTACCATTCTTGGATGTTCTGTTTGAGAGGAGGCCCGATGGCTCTTTGGGACACTCTGTTTACAGGAAGGCCACCCACACAGATTCCTACTTGAAGCCTGATTCCCACCACCACCCGGCTCAAAAGAACTTCCTCATCAAAACACTATACCATAGGACTCATTACATCTCAGACCAACACCACCTGGCCAAGCTGTTTCTCCCACCATGCAGAAACAACCACCTGAAACTCCGATCAAAATCATGACGTTGCCATACATAGGCGTTACCAAAAAGATTTCTAAAATTCTAAACAAACATAATATCCAGGTCCGATTCAATACAGTACACAAAATCCGTGATCTGATCCCATCCGTAAAGGATGTCATTCCTGACGTACAATACCCCGGTGTTTACAAATTGAGTTGTACATGTGGTGACTGCTATATCGGGGAGATGAAACAACATATTTATGACCGAATTCGCGAGCACAAATCAGATTTGAAATACGGCAGAACGAATTATTCGGCCGTCGCTAATCATTGTTTCAACACAGCGGGTTCTCATGATATCGTGTTCTCCGATACCAAAGTTCTCTGGAAACCTCCCAGATACTACCAAATATTTGTTCATGAAGCCATCCAGATATACAAACATAGACACAACTTCAACCGAGAGGATGGTTTTAAATTAAGCAATCATTGGAAAGATGTCATCAACCAAGCCAAACTCTAGCTGCCTTATAATTGTACAGCCATAGTAGTTGTTTAGCGTTTCACACACTGCATGCCTGCAACCCACCGGCGTGCATAATAAAAGGCGACTTAATCCTAGCTTGCTTATCTACTTCCGCCATCTACATCACAAAGCTCCAGGCGTAGCCGTAACTGCTTCACAGGTCGTTTACCTCACCAGCTTATACCCCCCCCCACGGCCCATCCTGGCTCCTCCCCCCTCCCCTTAACCAGTATATAAGGTCGAGTATCTTAGAGTTCACAGTAATTTTTCTGTGACTGTTCCACCTGAAGACGGGGGCTTGTGTTGCCTCCGAAACGTGATTTAATTGATTTGTTTTCGTCTTATTTTAACCGACAGGACTTTACCGAAAAAACCAAAGAGTATCACTTCATCAATTAATTGGCTCTTATGAAGCAATTCACATTTTTTATGGATACCTTATTAGTTATATATATTTGTGTAGGTAAAAAACGCCGCGGTCCCTAAACTCTCAAATCGCCTCACCCAAGAAGCAGGTGCCACGTGTCTCAGGCGAGCCTGCTCTGTGAACGAGTTACGGGCACCCTCACTCCACACAAACAAAAGTTGTACATTGAAGATTAATTTATAAAGTAATAAATTAATTCAAGTAAGCATTGATGTGGGAGCAGGCGCCATTGACGCGGTTCTCGACCGGGAGTTAAACGAAGTTGTTAATAAAACCGTTGGTTTTTTTACTTTTTAAAGGAGTTTATTTGGGTTAAAATCCTTCTAATCAAAGATATGCCCAGTCACTCATTAACATAATTGATTCATAAATAAACTAATCGTTGTAGAAATGTGAAGACATAGCCACAAAGGAAAGAAGTATAAGGATGTAAGTTGTTGGAGGGAGTTATTGTTTGTAGTAATTGAAGTGGGTATGAATATTATGTGTGTGGTGGTGTGTTTACATCTCTAATTATGTAAAGGCGAGTGTGTGTATGTTCATGCTTTTTATTCCTTACCAGGCGATGTAGACTTGATGTATTTAGTCGTAGCTGTTGTATAGCGTCTGTTGTGTAGAAGGAGGTCGGTAGTGCTGGTACTTAGATGTAGATATTTTCGAATAGTCCACGGTTTTTATAAATATTGCAATATCTTAGAGGTGAGCCATGCGTGTGCAGAGAGGACAGTAAGGAGCCGGAAGTGGATTAATTTTGTGGCAAAAATCCAGGCCTGATAATAGTACTACTGTAATGCGAGCGTAAATGGGGTTGTTGCTGGGCTCTGGTCCAATCACACGGCCCGGGGTATTGGGGGGCGGAGCCTGGTCTGCGGGGCGTGTGGGAGGGGCCACTGTTCACCTCGGCTCCAATGGGAGGCGAGGTGAATGGGAGCGGAGCCAGCGGGGTAGTATGGGAAGGCCGGATCTGAGGATCCGGAAGGGGAGGAGTCAGGGTCACGTGGGGGGGAATGTATATAAGTGGGAGCCCGGAAGAGATCAGGGCAGTCGGGGAAGTTAGGCTGAGCCTCGTTGGGTGGTGAGGAAAGATCCGCGCCATCGGCCACGTGGCCGAAGGACCTCTGCACGCCGTCGGCCAGCGGTGTGCAGAGTGCGGGAATAGAGGAGCTAACGGAGGAGCGTGCGTGGCACGCGAGAGGGAGCGTGCGCGGGGCGCGCGCGAGACGACACTGGTCCGAGAGGAGGGCAGTGGGGGGGTGCGGAGAAGAACCTAAATAAAAGACAAACGGAGACCAGCATCGCCTGACGGAGTCTTTTATTACACTACTATAATCCAAGATTGTGTGTGTCCCGCGCTTGACGTCACCCCCCCCCTCCCCCGCGTGCCGTCAATCTGCATAAGGCCCACCCCTCCTCATTAATATTCATGATTCACTAACGCAGAGGAAGGTCGAGCTGAATAAAAAAAAATTACGCAAAGTAAAATAAATATACGCAGCACACTGCTACATCTTTACATCTGTACGTAACGTCACTGCAAAAGAAGCCCCCCACCCCCCGGTCAATAATCATGAGCGGGTGGATTTTTACACTCCCGCAGAAGATGATCGAGCGGAAAAAAAATATTTTTACGCAAATTCACTTTAAATTTGACGTTTCTTTATTGAAAAAGTTAATTAAATAAATCTTTCTACGCAACAACAAAGTGTTTTTGGTGTTTTTTTATTTCTTCAGCTCTTGAAACAAAAGGTAAGTCGCATTTTTTCTTCTAAATTATGATAAAATTTCTACATTTTTCTGTGATTTTCCAGATATTGTATAGAATTCAAATTGAGTACAACCCCAGTGAGCGAAAGCAGAAGAAAATAAAGTATCAGAGCAGTGGTTTTGAACTATTTGAAGGTGAATCTTGACTTGAAGCTTTTGTGACTGCAGGAATCTATACTCTTTAGTTCTTTCAGTAAAGTCAAGAGATGCCACGATACACTCACATCTGCTGCTGTGATTTCTAATGCTAAACGGATCTTGTTTAAAGCCAGCCTATCGCTAATCTCAGAGAGAAAAAGATTGCTCCGATTTGAACTTGATAATTTAGACAAGACTGTCTTACAATCACACTTACAATTAACAGAACAAATGTCCACTTCTGATTGGGACCATGTAGATAACATGACAGTCTCCTCTGCTAATTCAATGGCAGCCAAAGTTAACTTGATCGCTAAATTCAACCTCCTGTCAAAAAAGAAGCCAGAGCCACACGTTCAAAAGTTAGATGTCAACAAGATTGTCATCAATCAGAGTAATATCCAAATTTCAGACAGCCTAAAATCGGTACGAGCTAAGAGGTTGAATTTCGCAGTCGCCCCTAAACATATCCCAGTGGATGATATAATCCCCCAGTCGACGTAGCCCTCAAAGGCTTGCGACACATCGTGACAGACGTTGCTAGATTAGAAATTTCCACCATCCTTAAAAATGCTAAGAAACCTATCAGTAACATCAGCATCTGAACTCGCAAAATTGAAAAAGAGAGATGACATAGTTATCCTCTCGGCCGACAAGGGTAATGCTACTGTCATCATGGATAAAACCACATACAACAACAAAATCCAGGACCTTAATGAAGGCAGTTACACCAAAATCAACAGATCCTACTAACAGTCTGGCTACAAAAACCAACAATAGCATTACCAGTTCGACTTCTTTAAACGAACCATTCAAACGGCTCTCCCTAAAACCTTCTGCTACTAGACCACCCAGATTCTATGGTCTTTCTAAAATCCATAAAGAAGGTACTCCACTTTGGCCCATCGTTTCCACTATCAACTCACCGCCCTACAAACTGGCCCGTTTTCTGTCTGATACCTTGCTTCCATTCACTGGCAAGACTACCTCAGCAGTACGTAACTCAGCTCACTTGGTCTCTCTAATCAAGGGCTTTTCACTGTCCCCAGGTGATTTTCTCGTCAGCTTTGATGTAGTTTATCTGTTCACCAAGGTTCCTGTGCCTGACACCTTAGCAATAATTGAATATTTAGTCCAACATGGACTGAATCCTGGTGTTCCTACTCTGGTTAGGCACTGCCTTACCAACACTTACTTCACCTGGAATGGTACTTTCTACAAACAAAATGAAGATACCCCCATGGATTCCCCCTTATCACCAGTGATAGCGAATGTTTTCATGGAGAAATTTGAAACAGATGCCATCCAAACATTCACACTACGTCCTTCCTTGTGGAAGAGATATGTAGATGACACTTTCGTCATTTGGCCACACGGCCTGCCAGCATTGAACCAATTTCTCAACCACATCAATTCCATACAGCAAAAACACACGAAACACGTACATTCTTCACAGTGCGATGTCCTCTTCTCCCCACCACAATGATACCCCAATGCGTCCTGAAACTACTATAGAGCCCCTACATATCATACTGGTAGGAACCTCCTGGTTGGTGTATGTGTGAGCGTCCATGTGTGTGTGTGCGTCGATATGTGTGTGTGTACGTTCATATGTGTGTGAGTCTATGTATGTGTGTGTGAGTCGGTGTGTGTCTGTAAGTCGATGTGTATGCGTGGGTCCATGCGTGGGTCCATGTGTGTGTGTAAGTCCCTGTGTGTCTTAGTCGATATGTGTCTTTGTAAGTCCATATGTGTGTGTGTAGGTCAATGTGTGTGTGAGTCTATGTACCATCGGACACTCCACCCCCCACAACTCCCAATTGGTGATGGGGCAGTTGTTGAGACAGTGGAGAGTTTTCCATACCCTGGCAGTGTGCTAATGACCAGCTCCGGTTTAACAGCAGAGGTCTCACTCCGAATTAGTCGAGCGGCATTATCTTTTCATCGGTTGCATAATGCTGTGTGGAAGCTCTGCACGAAGCTTCAGGTCTTCTCGGCCGCGGTCATTCCCTCCCTTCTCTACGCTTGCAAAACTTGGACCCCCCTAATGAAACATCATCACCGGTTAGAAACATTTAGGATGGCTTGCCTATGATCCATCCTGGGTTAAACCAGGCTGGATTATGCGAGGAGCTCATAAATCCTTGAAAGATGTGGACAAAGTCTCATCGGTGAGATCCTCCGGCAGGCAAGGCTGCGTTGGCTGGGTCATGTAGCCCGCATGCCCAGCCACCGCATGCCTAAACAGCTTTTGTTCGGCCGGATCGAGGGGGCTAAACGGGCACGGCACGGGCTACAGAAGAGATGGACTGATGTGGTACAGGAGGACGTGGAGCTGAGTGGCCTTGCCGATGACTGAGCCTCCTCTGTGGAGGAAGCTCGAGAAGGACTCTACTGGGCAGTTGGAGGCAGTCACAACAACGAGCAGAGCGCCAGGTGCCCAAAGCACAGCAAGTTGGCACAGTAGGGGGCACATTTGGTGCATCATCCAGTCGTCTCAGTCAGTCGACCTGTGGCATCTCGTTCTGCCCCGTCACAGCGGGCGTTCGACACTTCACGTGGCCTCAAGGTGCACATAGCTTGGCACAAGCGTTGTGGTGACGTCACTGCCACTTAGTGGCGAATGGCGGTTGTTGTTGAGTCTATGTATGTGTAAGTCGATATGTGTGCTTCAAATCTAGAATCGATATGTGTGTGTAAGTCTATGTATGTGTGAGAGTCGATTTGTGTGTGTAACTACATGTGTGTGTCTAAAGTCGATGTCTGTGCGTGTGAGTCCATATGTGTGTGTGTACGTGTAAGTCGATGTGTTTCTATATGTGGGTCGATGTCTGTGTGGAAGTCCACGTGTGTGTCTACCTTTTTCGCCCGGGCAACGCCGGGTACTTGTTGTATATTTAGGCCTTTTTCCAAAATTTTATATTAAAAATAATTCTGCCAATGTTTTTTTAAATAATAATCGATGAAAATAAAACAAACACCCTCAAACCCGCTACCTCCCACGAGCAACAAGCATCTGGAGGTCGTAAAAGGCCATTAAATAATAAACTCCGGTGCAAAGGAATGTTAACAACGATCTGCAAAATCTCCAGATTGTCAAAAGACCGCATACCATGACCTCCCCGGACGTTTTGGACAGTTCATATCTCCAAAGCCGTAAAACACAGGCACATAGCAGAGACAAACGGACATTACAACTGGAGTTTTCTTTAACGGTAAAAGTTTGAAACTCAGCAAAAGAACAAATCGACGTTATAGACTGCAGTCTATATTACTGGCTTTATTATGACTTATTTTATTTCACGCTTATTCAACTCATATTATTTTGTATTGTATCTTTCTATCTATGTAACTTCACCAAGAAAACCAAGGAATGTGAATTCTGGCAGTCAAGAAAGTGAGGGCTTGGTTATATATCCAGCCTCGGGATATCAAAATATAACTCTAGAATAAAACACCGATCCCTGGCGACACAGACTTATAACAAAGCTTGGCAAACCCTCGGAATAACGGTGGTAACGAGGGGCATTACGAATCTTGGTTAAACATAAACCAAATAATGACGACGAGATATTTGACCGGGGGTAACTCATAAGAGATACAAGAAAATAGGTCAAACACACAAGACTGGATAATATGTATTCCATGAAATCACAGCTTCCCCGGCCACCTTTGTCTTCCAACAACTTGACACAAACACATGGTAGCCATAAAATACGTATGAAGGGTGTTTGGCCTCCAGATAACAAACACTATGAAGAGGGGGGGAGGGAATGAAAACAAAAACATAGCCAGTCAAAGGTCAAGAATGGGGAGGGGGGGTCAGCCAGGCCGCTGCGGCCACGGGAAGAGAACGAGACAGAGGGCATCTGTTTTTTCGCAAGATACGAGCAAAGAGGGGAGAGAATTTCACATTTAAGCACGGACACAGATCATGCAATTCAGTCTTGCAAAGGGGCAGGCTCCGGGACATGACCTCGAGATCAACCATGGGTGTCGTGTCTCGCAGAGAGAAGGGACGATGTGTTGTTAAGAGCTGAGTTCGGCATGAACCGACAGAGTATCGCTGACAGTTTTATTCTACATTTATTCTGATGTTTTGAGTCGCTTGCGGAATTGAGGATTGCGATAAGTTGTATTGTACTAAGCTATCAGAGTTGTGTAAGAGGTGTGCTAATACAATTTACAAGTTTTGAGAGTGAGTGATCCAGCCAGCAATGGGCAGCTCGCAGCAAGAGCCCTCTTGGAAGAAGGGCGGAGAGCACGAAAGTTGAGCAACGACAAGGCGAAGCCCTGAAGGAAGGGTGGAAGAGGCAACACTGAATGCCAGTGCAAAACTGGCAGCTGCCTGCCAAAGGAGAGAACGAAGCAGTGGAAAGAGCCTGAGCCAGCCCAGCCCTGAAGTGAGGGCGGGAGAGGCACCAGTGGGTGCCCGTGTGAAGCTGGCAGCTGCACAATAAAGGAGAGAGCACGGAGAGAGCAAGGAGAGAGCACAGAACAGGGGAAAGAGCCTGACCAGCCGCCCGTGAGCAAGAGTGTCAGCGCCAGCGAGAGCGCCGTTGGTTCGACCCACACACACACCAACAAGCACCAGCTGGGAACCAAGACAAGAGTGAGGAGCGGCGACCAGCAGACGAGCAGCACGCGCTATCTGACGGAAACATCGCGCACCGCCGCGCCAACTCAACCAGCAGTGGAGAAAACTGCAACGCCAAGAGGAAGAGTGTTGGCGCAGGGAAGAGCGCCGTGTGTTTAATACACACACACACGCCGTCCCAGCGGCCCTGCTTTTCAGCATAAGAAACGCTGTACCGCATAAGCCGCCAAGTCAACAAGTGGGAAAGAAGACACACGCACACAACACGCATATCGGGACTAATAATATCGTTCCAAAAAGTTATCTTTGTGTTTCAAGAAGTGTTGCCATTCCAAGGTGGTGCGTTAAAATATCAGCTGATCATGAAAAGGATTGCTGCCCGTCGGAGTAACATGAATACGATTGTTTATAAGTATTTTAATCATTCGTTTTCGTTAATTGCATAATCTTGCCAATGAATAAATTGATAACTATTCTTGCTTTAGGAACATGTTCCTTCATTACTGTTTGTATGAATATTGTTACATTCATTTTTAAGGACTTTTCCTATCGCAGTATATGCTCGCGTTACTCTGAGGAATAATCGATTGTTCTGTTACCCAGTTTAACAAACGTAATCATCGAGGGTTAAATGTACGGATCAATGAGGAGAACATCTCCAGAAGTAGTGTTGACAATTCCAAGCACAAGAGTTTGCATATTAGAGTGTTATGTTTTTGGTTAGAAATTAAAATTTCTTAACCCAGAAGTGTCTGAGTGGTGCCTTCCTAAGTTCATGCATATTAATCTTAATTATGAGAACTGTATCCTGCGGTGAGATTTGAATTTGGAGACCTGACATAAAAACACTAAGACATAATCAGTAAATATTAAAGCGAGAATCATTGTATTATCCCGATTGATAATACAACCCTAGACAACAAACCGAGCTTAATCAGCATACTTACATCACACTTGTACAACTTCATACAATTTATTGTATTATCCCGATTGATATGACCCTAGACAACGAGGCAGAGACTAATTATCATAACTACATTCATTAGCATAACTTCGGATAATTACGCATTTTTCCATTTTAATTTTATTTTCATTATCTTTAACAAAAAATACAATACCCGACATATACAACATACTTCCCACTAGTCTGTTATAATTACAGCAGTACATACTGACTGTAGTGGTACCTGCTATCACCACAACAGTGTATACCAACTGTGGTACCTGCTTTCCCTACAGCAGCGCATACCGCCTGTGGTGGTACCTGCTTTCACTACAGCAGTGCATACGGACTGTGGTGGTACCTGCTATGACTACAGCAGCGCATAGAGACTTTGGTGGAACCTGCTTTCACTACAGCAGCGCATACTGTGGTGGTACCTGCTTTCACTACAGCAGCGCATACTGTGGTGGTACCTCCTATGATTACACCAGTGCATATGGACAGTGGAGGTACCAGCTATGATTACAGCAGCTCACACTGACTGTGGTGGTCCCAGCTATGATTACAGCAGTGCATACTGTAGTGGGACCTGCTTTTACTGCAGCAGTGCATACTGTGGTGGTACCTGCTATGATTACAGCAGTGCATATTGACTGTGGTGGTACCTGCTATGATTACAGCAGTGCATACTTCTAGATTTGAAGCTTTCGTGACTGCAAGGATTCATACTCTTAGGTTGTTTTGGTAAAGTCACGTAGGTAAAAAAAAATTAATAAAAGTAAAATAAAACAAATTCAAAAATTCACGACGTTTCGGAAGCAACACAAGCCTCCGTCTTCAGGTGGAACCGTCACAGCCATGACAGCTGTATCAAGTAAATGAGAGATCACAAGAAATACTACCCCGTATATATAATGGTTGAGGGGGGAAGGGCCAGGAACGGCACACTTTTTATTAATATGGTAAGGTGAGGCTTAAGACCAAGAGTAGACTGCATAACAAAGTGTCACGTTGATAAAAGACTAATAGTTCACTGCTTTAGCCCACCGGTGTGTTGAAGCGTGAAACCACAACAATTACCATTTCAGAGTACAACGTTTCGCTGATGCTGGATGCAATTACCAGCAAAAAGTCGAACTCAAAAATTGTCTGTCCGTCTGTGTACGCTCGCTTGCGAGGGATTTGCCGGGAGGCACGTCCCGTGCCCCGCGATGGGAATAGGCATGTCAGTTTTTTTATCCGTCACCTTTAAAGTGGTTTAATGATCGATTTAGTGTTATTCAACTTTATTTATTTATTTCATCTGTGTATATATGTAAGGTTATTAAGAAATATATTTTTCACCCGGGCAACGCCGGGTACTTCTGCTAGTTTATATATAAGATAGTGAATGCTTGGAAGCTTATTGGCTCTCACTCCTGGTTATAGATCTACCCAACTCACAGGTCCACAAATACTGGCTGCTCATACTCTGTAGGTTAAACCTCGGAACTGAGTGTTCAACTTGACATTCATTAAAGATTGAATTTAGGTGCCTGTGTTGCGATCGAAACGTCGTGGGTTTTTTGCTTTAATTTAATTTCTATCTATGTGACTTTACCGAAAGAACCAAAGCATATGAATTCCTGCAGTTACGAAAGTTTTAAGTCAAAATTAATGAAAGGCCTGACAAAGGTGGATCTATTGGAAGTTTATTGTCTCAAGCTTACACATCGACAGGGTCTCCATTTGACTTTGTATTGTCTAAGAAGTCCATCCACACCTCCACTTCCACAAACTTTGGGAAGTTGCCTCGCTCTGCTTCAGAGTCAGAAATATCCTCCTGCTTCACGTTGCCTCCATCGATGTGAAGGTCTGATTTTGGAGTTGAATCTTCATCTTCACATTTTACCTTCATTTCTTCGCTCTTCACTGTAATTTCTTCACATTTCACCTTCGCCTCTTCATATTTCACCTTGATACCTTTCAAAGTGTCCAAGCTGGGATTATATTCTGCTTCTTGTTTCATGAGGGATGGGCTCATTGCAGCATTTTGACTTTCACAAGCAGATTTCAGACTCCACTCTTTGTGGATCTTCTGATGCCTGTCTGTTCTTTGGTGTGTTATAAGATGTGCTGACTGTGTAAACGACTTCCCACACACAGTGCACTTGAATGGTTTCTCTCCTATGTGCGTTCTCTGGTGTGTTTTAAGAGTAGATGAATCTGAAAATGCCTTCCCACACACACTGCACTTGAAGGGTTTATCTCCAGTGTGTGTTCTCTGGTGTGTTATAAGATGTGGTGACTGTGCAAACGCCTTCCCACACACAGTGCACTTGAATGGTTTTTCTCCTGTGTGTGTTCTCTGGTGTGTTTTAAGAGTAGATGAATCTGAAAATGCCTTCCCACACACACTGCACTTGAACGGTTTCTCTCCTGTGTGTGTTCTCTTGTGTTTTTTAAGATGTGATGGCTCTGCAAATGCCTTCCCACACAGAGTGCACTTGAAGGGTTTCTTTCCCGTGTGTGTTCTTTGGTGGCTCTGAAGAACTGATGACCGTGCAAATGTCTTCTCACACACAGTGCACTTGAAGGGTTTCTCTCCCGTGTGTATTCTCTGGTGGCTCTGAAGAACTGATGACCCTGCAAACGACTTCCCACACACAGTGCACTTGAATGGTTTCTCTCCTGTGTGTGTTCTCTTGTGTGTTTTAAGAGTAGATGAATATAAAAATGCCTTCCCACACACACAGCACTTGAAGGGTTTCTCTCCTGTGTGAATTCTCTGGTGTTGTGTCAAGTTTCCAGTATGATCTGTGCTGTTTGCATACTGGTCGCATTGTTGCCTTTTTGTAGCGAGCTGCGCTGAATGCCTTTGCTCCATCAGACCAATTCTGCAGAGGAAGCATCAGAAAAACGTCAGCTGCAGACATAAAAAAAATTCAAACCATCTATGTCAGTATTGAGGCACAGAGGAATGTACATATACACAGTCACACATGACTTACACGTCTATAATTATTCATATATTCATGATATAGTGAAAAAGATTCCCCAATTCATCACACGGGCTGTTAAGGCACACACTGATAAGGGAAATCTTAATTTGAAGCTTTTGTGACTGCAGGAATCCATACTCTTTGGTTCTTTCGGTAAAGTCACATAGATAGAAAATGTATAGATCACAACGTTTCGATCGCAACACAAGCAACCGTCATCAGGTGAAATAAACACAGCAGGAGAACTGCTGACGTAGGAGAAAGAGCTGCTGCTGCAACAAGAGGTTATATAAGCTTTTGGTCGGCCCAACCCAAGGGTAAGTGAGCGGAGCTAGAGAAGGAATTTGTACGTAAATGTAAGAGATTAACATGTCAATGTGAAAGCTTATATAACCTCTTCTTGCAGCAGCAGCTTTCTCCTATGTCAGGAGTTCTCCTGCTGTGTTTGTTTCACCTGATGCCGGTTGCTTGTGTTGCGATCGAAACGTCGTGATCTATTAATTTTCTATCTACGTGACTTTACAGATAAGGGAAATGGTCATAAATATGCCTGGAAGCCCTAGTATCTTCAAATTTAATGTTAACCCAAAACTCCAAGCACACAATTTCGGCTGTCTGGCTACAAAAATTATATTTAGAAAAGCTAAATTCAGCTAACATAGCAAAGGGTGTTGAAAGTAATACTATTTGTCTTATGCAGAAATTAATGTTCAATCGCAACTTAGAGGTGTGAAGAAGCCAGGCTCAGATTTCTTTTAACACTCAGATGAACAGATCTAATTTTAGCTGCCTATGTGCTATGTATATTTCAAAGGAAAAAAAATAAACGACTGTTTTGATTTAAACTCCGTGTTCAATATAGTTAATATACTTTACAGAAAATACAAACTTTACACTGTCACACACTGGCATGGTAAAAAGGTGGTGGTGTCCAGAACCATGCCTGGCCACCTTAATCTGCTCAGTATTAATGCTTCCTCACTAGTCCATGTAATTAACTTATCAATCATGTTTGCTGCAGCCGATAATCAAACTCTAATTGTTGAGTTCATAATGCAGTGAAATAACTGCCCCACCGCTCCCCACATAGATACATTCTTACATACACATACATTTCACATGGATCATTAACAGATTATATAAATAAAATATCCACCATTCATCACGAATTGTAAGTAACCTTATCACAGTACTCATGCCATGATAGGTGAAATTTAAGGCCATGTAAAATGTAGATCACTTGTCAGAAGGTCATGAGAATGGTTCAGGTGACAAGGAATGACTGACAGATGCACCAGCTGTGCTCCTCATGGTTTTGCTGGGTTTTAGGAACCCAGCGTTCCACCCATTCATGCGAGCATCGCGGTTTCGACCTCATCGTTGTTGCAGAGCAAATATCTCCAACTGTCCTGCAACATACCTCACGGGCCTCCTCCACATATGCCAATCTTGACACTCCTGGTACCAGTCAATGGCAGGTCCGATCACCTCCACATCCTCCAATCTCTTCTCCAGCTAATGCCATGCCTGTTTAGCCCCTAATATCTAGACTAATAGATTCTGCTTGAGCAAGCAGTGTCTTGGAATTCAGGATTCATGACCAAACCAATGCTGCCTTCCCTGCCAAAGAGACTCATGATTACATTCTATATCGTTATCTTAAGGATATGTAAGCTTCTAATACAATATAGTCTGAATTTCGATTTAAAGCTTTCGTGACTGCAGGAATTCATCTTCTTGGTTCTTTCGGTAAAGTCACGTAGTAGGGAAGTAATAAAATAATAAAAATATTACGTTTTATTTTTATTATTTTATTACTTCCCTACTACGTGACTTTACCGAAAGAACCAAGAAGACAATATAGTCTGGTTGAATAGAGGATGAATCATAGGCAGGCCAGCCTTCATTGTATAAGCCAGTACAAACGGTCATTTAAATAAGTTCATATTCTGCATCCAGAAAGGAGTAATATCTGTGGCCAAGAAGAATCGAAGCTTTGTTCATTCCTTCCTTTCTAAATCCGCTTGTCCTGGTGAGGATCGCGGTGGCAGCACGTTGAGTATGACAGCCCACGCTTCCCTTTCCCTGGCGATAAACTGGAGCTCATCCTGGGGAATTCCCAAATGTTCCCAGGCCAGCCGAGCGACATAGTCCTGCTAGCGTGTCCTGGACCAGCCCCGGGGTCTTCGCCCAGTGGGATGTGTCTGGCAGAATTCCAGGGGGAGTCTATTGGGGGGCATCCTTATGTAATAAAAGACTTGACCACGATCTCTGGCTCAGTGTCCTTTATTCGGTCCGTACTGCGTTCCCACACGGCTGTCTCTCTTATTCTCTCTGTGCTGGTTCCGATGTCACTCCAGTCCACATCAGCAGCCCCGCTGCTGTTCTTGTCGCTCTTGCAGCCCCACAGCCGCTCCGCTGCTGTACTCTCACACAGCTCCCTTGGCTGTTCCTGCTGCAGCTCTGACAGCCTCGTGCTGTCTCGCCTTCTCGTCGCTCCTGCGACTCTTGGCAGCCACCCCGCTGCCTCTCACACACAGCCTTACTGCCTATCTCTATCTGCAGCTTTACACCTCCCAGTAGCTCCCTACTGTTCCCAGGGTTGGCTCCCGCTTCTGACGGTGCCCCCTCGGCTCGTACGCCCGCGTGGCCCCACACCTTTCCATTCACACCCCGACTGCCTTCTCCTTCCGGTTTACCCGCTTAAGGACCCCCTACCTTTCACCCACGTCACCTGGCTCCGCCTCCTCGTGACGTCACATCCGGAAGGTCGCTTTCGCCCGCATTACACCACCCTCCCCCATAGAAAAAACCCAGCCGACCTCGGCTGAACAACACCAAAGCGTAATGCGGTGAACCGACCTTCCCCCTTAAAGGACACTAAGCATGCAATATAACAACAAGAACAACACACAAGTAACATCGACGAACGTACGAAAGCATGCGATAAATACGACGGCAAGAACAAGAACAATAACAACATACAATCAACGAAACGTAAGCGATTTGGAACGAGTGCGGGTCGCCGGCCCGTCCCGGACGGTCGGCGGCCCACTTGTAGAACGGGGACGCGATGGAACACGAGAAATGACAGGGGGTAATTCCCCTGCTGCGATTGGAAGTCCACCGACATCTCGTGTCCCTGACGAATCAGTCTTGGTCGTATTCTGCGAATGCGCCTGCAGCGGGGTCGGAAGGGTCGCCGGGCTTGAAGGTACCGCAGCCCTGGCAGGCGCCCTCCGAACAGGCCCACTCCTCCCCCGCGGTGTCACGGTCGGCCTGTCTGGAACAGGTACGACAGGCGCTCTAGCAAGATCAATGGACGCAGGCGGGGAAGAGTCAGAGTCAGCAGCAACAGACCCCGGCAAGGCAATATTGGGAGATGACGCATCACGTAGGGGAGCAACATATGGTTTCAACCGCGACGTATGAACAAACCAACGGCGAGAACCAAACTGAACGCGCGCCGACTGTGGATTGGGAACCTCAATGAGGCGCACAGGACCATGCCAAGGTTTGTGCAATTTAGGAGAGGTCCCCGGCCGCACCTGCGGGCAATGGAGCCAGGCCAGGTCTCCCACCTTCCAGGGGCACTCCCCCTCAGACCGCCGAGCATACCGCTCGTTCCGGGCCTGGGCTTTGGCCGTAGCCACGCGGGCGTTTTCCCGCGCCTCCGTAACCCGGCGAACCGTGTCCTGAATGTATTCAGGGAGTGGTTTACGAGGTCCCTTCACCCCAGTACCCAATTGCACATCCACCGGAGGCACGTTTTCCCGACCATACATAAGGTAAAACGGCGAATACCCTGTAGCCGCATGGGGCGTCATCCTGTACGCCGAAAGCACTCCGGGGATGTGCAGATCCCAATCCGATTGCTGTTCACTCACAGTATGGCAAAGCATGGCAGACAATGTCCTGTTCAGCCGCTCAACCATACCATCCGTCTGCGGATGGTATGGAGATGTCCGTATCTTCTTAGTCCCAAGGCCTGCGCACACTTCAGCCAATAATTTAGAAGAGAAATTTCGGCCCTGGTCCGTGAGGAGTCTCTCCGGCGCCCCCTTGTCCATAATGTACCCAAACAAAAAGGCGTCGGTGATGGCCGCGGCCGACTGATCGGACAACGGCCAGGCCATCGGCCAACGGGAGAGATACTCAACCCCTACCAGCAAATATTTATTTCCCCTCGCCGATGGTGGGAAGGGTCCCAATATGTCCAGTGCCACCAATTCATTGACTCGAGACACCTGAATCGACTGGAGAGGCGGCACGTAAGGATGTTTAGGCGGCTTACGCCGGGCGCATTCAGGGCACGCGCGCACGTGCCCTACGACATCTGTCGCCATGCCGTGCCAAAAATAATGACGTTGTAACGTCAACAAGGTCTTCTGCACCCCTAAATGCAATAGTGTGTCACAATGGAGAGTTCTAATCAACTCAAATCGCAAGGACGTTGGTACCACCACACGCCAGCTTTCCTGGAACCTTTCTTGCCACATAAGCAGACCATCTCGGAGAGCGGTTCGCGGCCCCACAGCCGAACTCGGACTCCCATTGTCCCTCATAGACCGCTTCCGCATGGACAACAACGACTCGTCCATCATCTGTTCCCGAATCCAGACAGACCGCGGCAGATTCAAAACCCCATCAGTCGGTCCCGGTTCCATCGGAGTATCCGACTTCCCGACGGCCAACGAAAGCGGCTGAGGGGGGTTCAGAATCGGCGAACACCTATGCGTCCCCGACGCACATTTACAAGGGGCGCGCCCTGGTAATCTGGAAAGTGCGTCAGCGTTCGCATGGCGCACTCCCTTCCGATGTTGAATTTGGAAGGAAAATTCCTGCAGCGTGTCCAACCAACGTGCCCACTGTCCCGATGGCTGGTCCATTTTAAGTGCATATTGCAAGGCCGCATGATCCGTACGCACAATAAAAGAACGACCGTAGAGGTACGGTCGAAATTGCCGTAGGAAAAAAACAACCGCCAAAAGTTCTCTACGAGTGACACAGTAGCGTGTTTCCGCAGGCGACAAGACTCGGCTACCATACGCCACGATGCGCTCTACGCCCCCTTTAGACTGTGATAATACCGCCCCAATACCTGTGTCACTCGCGTCCGTATCAAGAATGAAAGGGCGATCAAAATCGGGATAATCCAATGTCGGGGCCGTAGCCAATAGATCACGCAGACTCCGAAAGGCCGCCTCTTCCGGCTCTCCCCAAACAAATTTCCGTCCTTTACCCGTAAGGAGATGCAAGGGCCTCGCAATCGTCGCAAACCCCGGCACAAATCTTCGGTAATACGAGGCAAATCCCAAAAACCGCCGAACATCCCCCACAGAGGCCGGAGTCGGCCAATCCCGGACACACGCCGTCTTTTCCGGATCCGTGGACACCCCCTCTGCACTCACAATGTGCCCCAAATAACGGACGGACCGTTGCAGTAGGTGGCATTTCTTTGGTTTGAATTTCAAATTGGCAGAGCGCATCCTCGTGAACACTGTCTCCAGCCGCGTTAAATGTTCCTCAAATGTGCGGCTGAACACAATAATATCGTCCAAATATATAAGACACGTCTCCCACTGCAACCCCGTCAAAACGAGCTCCATCAATCTTTGAAATGTAGCAGGGGCCGCATTCAATCCCATCGGGAGGCAGTTGAATTGAAATAACCCCTGCGGCGTACGGAATGCGGTTTTCTCCCGTGAGGACTCGTCAAGGGGAAGCTGCCAAAATCCCGAAGAGAGGTCCAGTGTGGAAAAGAACTTAGCCCCCGACAATGCGTCAAGGGAGTCGTCCATACGCGGCAGGGGGTACGCATCTGCCACCGATATCTTATTCAATTTCCGGAAATCGACACAAAATCGCAAGTTGCCATCCTTTTTCTTAACCAAGACCACAGGAGCGCCCCATGGGCTGTTAGATGGCGATATAATGTCCGCAGCCAACATGTCTTCCACCGCCCCCCGAACGTGTTCTCGCTCCGCTGGACTCATCCGATGCGAATTTAACCGAATAGGGGCAGCGTCGCCCGTCTCAATGTGATGGGAAAGCAACGATGTGCGTCCCAAATCCAAATCGTCGGAGCTGAACACATCCGAATACGTCAGCAACAATTTACGCAGCGCATCACGTTGCCCCACGGACAGGGAAGAATTTTCGTCACATAAGGTAGCGATCCAACGATTATCCGAACCCCTTGGCTCGGAAACACCAGCGACCACTCCCCGGCGATGCGGACAATCGTGCGTCGCAAACGCCGTAGTGGCATGTGCCACAACCGTACCGGCCGGAACACGGATGTTTTCCACCCCCGCATTAAGCACCTGTAAAACCGGTAATTGATCCGGCCGGACGATGGTCTGTGCCCCAACTAACGCCAATCCCGTTGTTATCGTGGCGGATGGTGACAACAAGACCCCTAATGCTCCTAGCCGATTGGGCAGGGGCTTCCGATACCGCAAGGGTATAAGCATCTGTGAACCAGGTGGGATGTCCACAGATGCGACGGACAGCGCCTGCACCTGTACGGCCGAAGCAGGTCGCCCCCAGGGCGACGGCAGAAACGAGATTCGACGGCCCCCCGGCAATTCAATACAATTCTCATTGATTTTAATCAAAATGGGCATCTTAGCCAAAAAATCCGTGCCTAGTAAGCAAGGAACCGCCAAAGATCTCGATATTAACACAACGCCCGAAGCCGACACATCCCCTATAGATATCTTAGCATCCACCTGGCCCACGATACCCATACTACCCCCGTTCGCAGCGACGCAAGACCCATAAACCGGACGCACAGCCCCCGGCGGAATGCCCAACAGATGGAAAATGACATCCGATATAATAGTCGCAGACGCTCCCGAGTCGACCAAAATGCGCACGTCCACACCTTGTATGGACCCCGGTACAGTGGACGAACCCGTAGCGGCCGCGACAACTCTCCGTGCCAATTTGCGCCACTGCGTAACTGAATGACAAGGCCCCGTCGATGGCCTTTCTTTAACAACAACAATAGGATCGCGCAACACAGGTGGTGGGTGAGGTGTAAAGCCTTGCCGAGTGTCTGGTGCGTGCCGACATGCCTGTTTCGGAGGTTCCTTGGTCGGCTTGTCCGGTGTTGTGGGCTCCTGCTGCGGCGGACCCGGGAAGCGGGCCCAGCAATCTTTGGCGTAATGGCCCCTACGGCCGCAGCGGAAGCAATCGGCCTCGTTGCGCCGAAGCGCAGGTCTTGCATCCCGGCGGCCCCGTCCCGATGGCGTAGCGCGCGGCCCCGGCCTTCCGCGTCCCGACCATGGAGAGGAGGCAGCTGTCAGCTCCTGTGGACCCCGCTCATCCGGCACATAGATCGCCCTTGTGGGGTCCCACCCCATCGCGCCTCCTTCCTTAACGGGCCCACCCGTCCATGCCGCCACTTGCTTCCAGTGACGGAGATTAAACTGCGCATCCAGACACTTTGCTGCCGCCCGGGACGTGAGCTTCTCATGCCCACACACAGGCATGGGGATCCCCAGATCCCGAGACAGCTCCAGCATTTTTCCCAATATGAGAGGCTCGAGCAGATCCTGTGGCGTGTCAGGATATGCTGCCATGGCCAGCTCCAACACCGCACCCCTGAACGCCACGGGCGATTCTTCGGGTGCTCGTTGTCGTTGAGCGAATCGCCGATGCGCGTCGTCAGGTGGCTCATAGGCGTCGGCCATTTCCTCAAAAACTCCACATAAAGTCTTCTTCTTATCGGCCGTTATGGAACGGAAAAATCGAACAGATTCGTCGTCCAGTAGAGTCGGCAACACTTCCAAGGCCTCCGCATCGGTCCATCTTGCTGAACGAACCGCCGCCAAAAATCGGCAGGCGAAAGCGCTCCAATCGCCCCCGATAGAGAATTCCTTAACTGTAGTAAGGTGGCGACTCCGACTCCTCTTTACGCCGTCTTCCAATGATGGTTGTTCTGGAGGCAAATTCAAAATGGCGTCGGCCCGCGGCATGGCCAAGATGGCGGTTTGGCGCCGCGGAGCGCGCAAGATGGCGTCTTCTTGCCGCGTGGCCAATGGCGGCGGCAGGGCAGGCAACGTGGCGGCCCATGGAGCACCTTCTCGTTCCATCGTCGTCCTTGGCGTAACGAGGTGACATAGATGCGCCAGGACGTCCTTGAGTGTCTCCAGTTGTTCTGCCACCTGTTGCCATCTTTGCTCAGCGTCCGATGTTGTTGACGGACCCGCCATCGCGCCGACATCTTCCACGCCCGTCTCCGTGCTCGCCTCAGCAGGGCTCTCCTCCACCACCCCAGCAGAATCCGTGGTCGGAGGGAATTCGTCGTCGTCGGACGAAGAAGCCGATGCTGGCGCCGGGAGAATTTTCTTCCTTACTTGCTTAGACATGCCGTTTCACTTCTGACCCCAGTGTAATAAAAGACTTGACCACGATCTCTGGCTCAGTGTCCTTTATTCGGTCCGTACTGCGTTCCCACACGGCTGTCTCTCTTATTCTCTCTGTGCTGGTTCCGATGTCACTCCAGTCCACATCAGCAGCCCCGCTGCTGTTCTTGTCGCTCTTGCAGCCCCACAGCCGCTCCGCTGCTGTACTCTCACACAGCTCCCTTGGCTGTTCCTGCTGCAGCTCTGACAGCCTCGTGCTGTCTCGCCTTCTCGTCGCTCCTGCGACTCTTGGCAGCCACCCCGCTGCCTCTCACACACAGCCTTACTGCCTATCTCTATCTGCAGCTTTACACCTCCCAGTAGCTCCCTACTGTTCCCAGGGTTGGCTCCCGCTTCTGACGGTGCCCCCTCGGCTCGTACGCCCGCGTGGCCCCACACCTTTCCATTCACACCCCGACTGCCTTCTCCTTCTGGTTTACCCGCTTAAGGACCCCCTACCTTTCACCCACGTCACCTGGCTCCGCCTCCTCGTGACGTCACATCCGGAAGGTCGCTTTCGCCCGCATTACACTTACATAAATAATATTTTGATATCATCCCTAGAGCCAGACCCAGGGGTTGTGTTCGCCAACAAGCGCCTCGTGGCCGGGTGACCCACGTAACCCAGTTGGGCCCAGCTCGAAATGGCTGCGTGTTGCCATCCTGTGTGCCGACCATCCGCAAGACGAAGGGTGAAAGGCGGGTGCAATGCAAGTATGGCAGGGAGAGGGATGGTCTCAGATGGACTAGACCTTGGCGATGGACACTCACAGCTTTGTATGGAGCAAAAGCCTAGGCAGCTTCCACACAGTGTTATACAGTCTAATGAAAGAATGCTGGTCGACTAATTTGAATTGAGACTGGCTACCAAACCAGAGCTGGTTGTGAACACATTAAGAAGGCATGAGAGCTCCTCCTCCACTTGTAGAACTGCATGATTATTCATGGAGAGTTGAACAGGTGCAGTGTTGTATGACATGAATTATCCAGGAACAGAACAAGATTCCCTAATAGCCATTACCAGATCATCAGAAGATGTAACATGGTTGATCAGCAGGGAACGATCCCTTAACTATAACCAGGCATCGATTAGCAAATCATTGTAACCGTAACGAATGCAATGTTTTTATATGACCATTTTTAGCAAACTACATAGTTATTTAATATGCTATGTAATGCACCGTATCTATATGCTAATTTGTCACAAGCCAAGTTGAACAGGAAATGGCTCTGACTCCAGGTCACGCAGCTTTGACGGGCCTGCCCAAAATAATAAAAACCCTCAACGAATGTGAGCAGAGACAGAGACATCGAAAACAAGGAACAACCCAAAGCTCCAAGCCTCTTTATGATACTATAGGCCTTAATCACATTAAGAAAGCAGACCTAGTTTCTGCTGAAAATCCGTACTCATCTGCTGTAGTCGATCAACAGAAAATACAACTGCTCCTTGATTATCGCGGAGGTTACGTTCTTGGAAAGTGCCGCGTAAAAGCTAAAAGTGCGATATTCAATACTTAAGCCTAACCTACGTAATTGCATTAAAGCCCTGGGCATTTTCACTACTTCTGGTTTGCCACACACGCAAAGACATTTTGACATTTCATATACTACAATTCCACACACTCATCATAGCATAAGTGTCTGCACTGCCCTGCTATATTTGTTCTCATATTTACTACGTTATCATTCCCGATTATCAGGCCTGTGTTTTTGCCACCAATTTCACCCACTTCCTTACTGCCCTCTGCACGTGCATGGCTCACCTCTAACACACACTGCAATATTTATATTTAAAAATGTACTATTCTAAAATATCGACATCTACGTACCAACACTACCGACCTCCTCCTACACGTAATATAAGCTATACAACAGCTACGACTAAATACATCACGTCTACATCGCCTGGTAAAGAATAAAAAGCACGCATATACACTCACATTAAAATAATTATATACAGTGAGGGAAAAAAGTATTTGATCCCCTGCTGATTTTGTACGTTTGCCCACTGAGAAAGAAATGATCAGTCTATAATTTTAATGGTCGGTTTATTTGAACAGTGAGTGGCAGAATAACAACAAAATCCAGAAAAACGTATGTCAAAAATATTATGAATTGATTGGCATTTTAATGAGGAAAATAAGTATTTAACCCCTCTGCAAAACATGATTTAGTACTTGGTGGCAAAACCCTTGTTGGCAATCACAGAGGTCAGACGTTTCTTGTAGTTGGCCACCAGGTTTGCACACATCTCAGGAGGGATTTTGTCCCAGTCCACTTTGCAGATCTTCTCCAAGTCATTAAGGTTTCGAGGCTGACGTTTGGCAACTCGAACCTTCAGCTCCCTCCACAGATTTTCTATGGGATTAAGGTCTGGAGACTGGCTAGGCCACTCCAGGACCTTAATGTGCTTCTTCTTGAGCCACTCCTTTGTTGCCTTGGCCGTGTGTTTTGGGTCATTGTCATGTTGGAATACCCATCCACGACCCATTTTCAATGCCCTGGCTGAGGGAAGGAGGTTCTCACCCAAGATTTGACGGTACATGGCCCCATCCATCATCCCTTTGATGCGGTGAAGTTGTCCTGTCCCCTTGGCAGAAAAACACCCTCAAAGCATAATGTTTCCACCTCCACGTTTGACGGTGGGGATGGTGTTCTTGGGGTCATAGGCAGCATTCATCCTACTCCAAACACGGCGAGTTGAGTTGATGCCAAAGAGCTCCATTTAAGTCTCATCTGACCACAACACTTTCACCCAGTTGTCCTCTGAATCATTCAGATGTTCATTGGCAAACTTCAAACGGGCATGTATATGTGCTTTCTTGAGCAGGGGGACCTTGTGGGCGCTGCATGACTTCAGTCCTTCACGGCGTAGTGTGTTACCAACTGTTTTCTTGGTGACTATGGTCCCAGCTCCCTTGAGATCATTGACAAGATCCTCCCAAGTAGTTCTGGGCTGATTCCTCACCGTTCTCATGATCATTGCAAATCCACGAGGTGAGATCTTGCATGGAGCCCCAGGCCGAGAGAGATTGACAGTTCTTTTGTGTTTCTTCCATTTGCGAATAATCGCACCAACTGTTGTCACCTTCTCACCAAGCTGCTTGGTGATGGTCTTGTAGCCCATTCCAGCCTTGTGTAGGTCTACAATCTTGTCCCTGACATCCTTGAACAGCTCTTTGGTCTTGGCCATGGTGGAGAGTTTGGAATCTGATTGATTGATTACTTCTGTGAACAAGTGTCTTTTATACAGGTAACAAGCTGAGATTAGGAGCACTCCATTTAAGAGTGTGCTCACCATTCTGGCGAATTGCCCGATGATGCTGGATGCAATTACCAGCGAAACGTCGTACTCAAATTGTAAATGTTGTGGCTTCAACACACCGGTGGGCTAAAGCAGTGAACTATTTGTCTTTTGTCAACGTGACACATTTTTACTGATTGGCCATGTCGGGTGGTGGAGGGTTACGACACATTTATAAATAACGCGATCTAAACCCAAAAACGTTGATTATGAACAGCACAAATGGCTGCTACCACAGCTAATCAAACTCCAGTCCACCAACAAGCAAGGCAGCTTGCAAACAGCACTACAATGGCTGCAACCAGGTGCCTACCCTGCAGTCAAAAGGAAAAGTTTTATTTTTCATACATTCCTCACTTAATTTAAACTTCTGATCCATTAGTTGCCATTGGTTCCATGTCTACGTCTTGCCATGCAATGACATGGAAAGGAGACCCTCCAGGGCTATGCTGCAACAGTACCATGGTTCAGCTGCCTACAAATAATGACCATCCCGAGACTATTCATGTATTGATACCTGCGAACACTACACCTATGCAAGCCATTTCCGAAACCACAATAGAAGATAGAACTCATGCTTCCAAATTACATGTTTTGGCACCAACCAACTCATCCAAACATCTGGGTACATACCCATATTTAAAGTGCAGGGCCAGGTACATAATCGCATTGGCAGTCTGCTGCCACTACCTAATGACCTACCTACATTACCACAGATATACTTGCATGTCTGACAATACTAGACAGATGTAAGTCCTATTGCAAAACATACAAAATAAAGAAAACTCTTATGTTCACATTCTGGATTTGAAGCTTTCGTGACTGCAAGGATTCATATTCTTTCTTTTTTTTCGGTAAAGTCACGTAGGTAAATTTTGTAAATAAAAACATTATTTATTTATTTAACTTTTATTAATTACATTTTTTTTACCTACGTGACTTTATCGGAAAAAATAACTAAGAATATCTTATGTTCACAGTATGAAGTGTGCCATGGAGATGACTTCAGAGTACAATGCTGTCATTCCTGCAGACTAAACTCCACATGTTCAGCAAGAGTGCCGCTTAAATGCACTCACAACATTTGAAGTTGCTGTCATTCTAACTGCTGAACAACATGACACTAGAAGCATCGTCTTGCAACTGAGGAACAATACCCTACACAGAAATGAAACACACCGATCCTATGATGCTCTTCAATGTCCATTGATTTTCTGGCAAATTGATGGCTACAATTTCCTACTTCGCCAAACTGACCCAGCAGCAGGCTTGTCAACACAAAATAAGATTTCCACCATGGCCTTCTTTGCCTTCATGGTGCGAAACGGCAGCTTAAATCTCCTCTTGAGATGCAAAGAGCTCTTCACCAATTTGCTGTCGACATGTATGCCAAAATTGAAGCTTCATTCGATTAAACCCACCAGATTGCAAAACATCCAACTGTGTCTATCCTGAAGCTCTCCAAGGGTAATGCATTTAAAATCTGTCCTCAATATGAAACAAACAAGCCCTGCAAATGTATAACACAACCAAAAACCGTGAAAAAAATACACATTTACCGACTTCATTGTAAGAATTTAAATAATTATAATAAAGCCACATGGCAAGACATTACTCTTAATATTTGATTACTGAGACCTGTGCGAAGCCGGACAACTTAGGTAGTACTGAATGAATACTATACTTACGATGTTTGTGCGTGAGTGGGGAGCAGTAGTACAATGTTTAGCGTGCTGCGCTATAAACCCAGCGACCCGATTTATATTCCCACATAGCCAAGCCACAACATTTGGCTGTCGCCTGATGAAGCCAATTGTAATTACTCGCGAAACGTCATACTCAGATTGTAAATGTTGTGGCTTGGCTCTCCAACACACAACCAGTGTGCTGTACTAGTGACGAATTGGCCACATTCTGTTTACGTGACAAACCTTACTAATTGGCTGTGTCGGGTGTTAGCGGGTTTAACGACACATTTATATATTTACAACTAACCTGTATTATGGATGTATATTTGGAGTTCGCGTATCTCTCTTTCCCCGTGGTTGCGTGGATTTTCCTCCGGATCCTCCGGTTTTTCCCTGCACATTTAGAGGCAACATCACCACGCGTTTAGAGTATTTGACCGATATACATTTCACACGTTGATAAGACCACTGTGTTGTGGGCAGCTCGCTTCTGAAAAGAGCGGTATAGCTCAAGTGGGCTATGCCTGGAAAAATAAAAAAACGTGGAATTTTTTTTTCTAAAACAAAGTTTCAAAGTAGTGAGCCAGGTGAAGACAAATTAAACTTAAGCAGGTGAATTAAAGCAAATGCAATCAGGCGAGGGCAGGAGGCAAGGCCCCGCGTTGTAATGTTCCAACCTGGACATCGATTCCATACTCGCTGCTACTCAATTGATATCCATACGAGAAGGAGCGAGGCTCTACCTGGGTAAACAACAACCACCACCACGACAACAACCACGATGTGAACTTCTCACCTCGGATGTGAGTGCCGGCACGGAGCACCAGTTTCCTGATATCTTGTGACGTCACGCGGCAGCAGGTGACATGACGTCACTTGGGGGGAAACAACACTGCCCCAATGAGCCGGGGTGCAACTTAATAAATTATGTTAATGTACCAGGTCCTAGTTCAAGTTCAAGTTCATTTATTAGGTATAGCCCTGTGAGCCATTCAGCTCTTGAATCGGGTGCAACCGCAACAAACAAAAAACAAAAACATGAACAAAACCATCTTAAAGTGAATATTCAAACAGAAAATCCAAGAAAAGACAGCAAAAATATTGCAGAAAAAACACCGTACACCAACGCTGTGTGCAAAAATCCCAGTGGGATGCAAGTCAAACAACAACAACAACCACAAGACAACTTAGATTAAGGCCATCAGTCTAACTCTGTACTACAACAAACAAACATGGCTAAACCAATACACTTTCGAAATCACCAAAAATAAAGCCATGAAAGCAATGAAAAAGCAATCATAGGAACTGACGGAATTTTCACAATAAATGGCATAAACAACATGTACTACCAAAACCCTGCAGCCATAGCTGGCTGCATGAGTCACTCCACAACAGCAGGAGCATCAATCGGAGTATTGTAATTTTTCAATGCACCTTTAAGATCAGCACACTAAATCAAAATACAGGTCATACTTTGTAGCGATCATCCGGAGCGAAACATTTTATTTTAGGTCACTGAATAGCAGAGGTGTGGACTCGAGTCATGCGACTTGGACTCGAGTCAGACTCGAGTCATGATTTTGATGACTTCAGACTCGACTTGGACTTGCCTCATCTTTGACTCGACTTGACTCGGGACTCGAGAGCAAAGACTTGAGACTTACTTGTGACTTGCATAACAATGACTTTGTCCCACCTCTGCTGAATAGCACTGGCAGCTAGGGGTGTACAACTCCTCTAGAGCAGTTTTGAGTGAAGATCTCATAGGTAGTGACTCAAGTTTCAATTTATTGGCAACAGCATTCCAGACCCTGGGGGCATCAATAGCAAAGGCCCTTCCTCCAGTATATGTACGGCAATAGGGAATATTAAGCTGGTAAATGAGTGTAGACCTTAGGTCAAATTTGTTATTTGAAACAGAGATGAGATCCAGCAGGTAATCTGCAGATTTTTTTGCAAGTACATCATGAATAAATAAGATCTGGTGCACAAGCCGTCGAACATTCAGAGATGTTAAGTTTGACCCAATGTAGAGATCACAGTGGTTAGTCCTATATTGTCAGTTCAATGCAAATCTTAAGGCCGAGTGATACATTGAGTCAAGCTTCTTCAGTACAGTACTTGGGGCTGATTTATACACAATGTCACAGTAATCAAGTAGAGGCAGTATGGTAGCTTTAATCAATTCCAAACGGAACATAGGGGGGAAGCAGTGCTTGTGTCGATATAGAAAACCAATTTTAATTTTTGTCTTTTTCCCAATATAATCAATGTTATCTTCAAAATTCAGTTTTGAATCCAGGATGAACCCAAGATACTTATAGATCTTGACTTGCTCTATTTGATCATTATTTAAGGAATGTAATTGGGGGAAAATAACTTCCCGCTTTAGTCCTGGTGAGAAGCATAGCACCTTGGTTTTGGCAGGATTTAGGACTAGTTTAAGAGCAACTAGCTGATGTTGTAGTTTGTTGAAATCACTCTGGAGCTTAGCAATCACGTCATCCGGAGAGCGGCCAGCAGTAATTAGTACCGTGTCATCTGCAAAAAGATTTACCCTAGAATAATCCAGTTCAGTGCCCAAGTCATTTACATAAAGAGAGAACAAGAGGGGGCCGAGAATGGAACCCTGTGGAACCCCTTTTGTTATCTTAACACTGTTTGACCTCCAACCATCTGTGAATACAGTTTGGGTGCGAGAAAAGAGGTAATTTTTTAACCATTTTACTGTGTTTTCGGAAAAACCGAGGCAACTTATTTTACTAAGCAGGATGTTGTGGTCTACTGTATCAAAAGCTTTGGACAAGTCAAGAAAAAGACAGGCGCAGTACTGCTTATTATCAAGGCTACTGTAAATGTGATTCAGAGAGTCTAATGCAGCAGATGTGGTGCTGTATTTTTTTCGGAACCCAGATTGTTTTAGATGTAATAGATTGTTGGCAGACAGGAAACTGCTAATTTGGTAGTTAAATAATTTTTCAAAAATTTTCATCAACGGGGACAAAATTGAGATAGGTCGGTAGTTATTTGGATCATCTTTAGGGCCCCCTTTGTGAAGTGGACGAACATAGGAATGTTTCCATTCTAGAGGTACCGATGCTTCTTTTATGGACAGGTTGAAAATATGGGCTATAGGCTTGTATATTAGGTGACCAACACTTAGTAGAGCAAAGACGGGAATACTATCTGCTCCGGTAGAGGAGGACCCTTTGAGGTAGGACAGTTTCAGAACATTACTTTCGTGGATTGGCTGAAAACTAAATTCGCTTAATGTTTGGATAGGGGTGTAGGAATTTGCATGAGCAGGGGTGACTCCCAATACATCAATAGGGTACCAGCTTCAGAAAAATGAAGGTTAAAATTGTTAACTATTTTTGGGGATCTGAAAAATATTCCCCATTTCGGTTAAGCTGAACGGGCAGATGATCTGTTTTGGATGCCTTTTCGATACATTTGATTGTTTTCCAGAAAATCCTGGCATTTCCATGAGATTCAAGGAGAGTTGAAGAGAAGTAGTCATTTTTTGCATGCCGTATTTTTTTGACGCATCTATTCCTTAAAATCCTGTATTCTAGCCAGTCATTGACCAAATTACTTTTCTGAGCACATGCCCAAGCCTTGTCCCTAGTTTTCATGAGCTTTGTAATCAAAGGATCAAACCATGGTGGACGGTTGCCTTTAGTTTTAAATTTAACCAACGGAGCACGTTTGTTAAGAATTTTGAGAAACGTGTACCTGAAGGTCTCCCAAGCCGTAGTCAAGTTTGGAATATCACAGACCTTGTCAATATCCGAGTGAAGCACATCATTAGTCAATGCCTGAGTGCTGAAGTGTCTCATGGAGTGCTTCTCAACCAATTTAGGTGGGGCTTTGGGTCTGGCTGATGATCTCACCCCAAAAATGAAGGAGTGATCACTAAGGTTATTACCTCGAACACCAGTCAGTGCGAAATTGTGAGGGGCATTTGTCAATAGGACGTCAAGCAGAGATGTCTGTCCCGGATTTTTTAGGTTGGGTCTTGTGGGGACATTTATTAATTGAAACAGGTTAAATTCATCTGCAAAATTTGTGGCCACGGCCGGCGGGTTTAGCCAATTCCAATTTAGATCACCCACTAAAACTATTTCACCTTTAGGGAGGACCCCAAGAAGCTCTCTCAGTGCAAATGCAGCTTCAACATCCTTCCCACTAGGCGGTCTATAGCAGCACACTACCAATATGTGTTGATTATTAGGGAGAGTTATTCTGAGAGCCAGACCTTCAAAGCAACATTTTTTAAACAAGGAGTGAGCTGGTGAACATGCAATAGCATTATGAACATAGATGGCAATTCCACCTCCTTTATATCCTCGGTCACGCCGAAAAAGGTTGTAGTTGTCAATCGTAATCTGCAAGTCATTCACGCCAGGAGTGAGAAATGTTTCTGTTAGGCAAAATATGTCCGGGTCAAGATTTGCTACTTCTAGTTTTAGTTGACTTAATTTAATCAAAAGCCCTCTGATGTTGACATGTAGAACACCAACACCTTTTCTGCCAGAAAAATCTACAGAATTATATGAGTTCTTTACATTTGGGCCAGGATGAAGCTCAATACCACCCAGAAATAAGAAAAGTAGAATTAATAGTTTGCACAGGTATTTTTTATGGTAAGATGAAGAGCGACGAACCTTGGACGAATAGCAGCAGCTCGCAGATGGTGTTATTTTTAAGAGCAGAATGAAGTTTGGAAGGAGTGCTGGTGAAGTAATGGGACAAAGATAGGGTTTAAAAGGATATAATGATGGAGTGTAGAAGTGTCTATAAGTTGTTTCATTAGCAGGTGTAGTGGCAAATTTAGCAATAAGTATTGACGCGAAGTAACGCGGGTAGCCGTTTGTAGAGTTGAGTGTGGCACTAGATATGCCCGGGAGGGACAGTAGTAAGATACACAGCAGGTGAATTGACGTCTTTAAAACACTAAATTTAAACACACACACAGCTCACTCACACGCAGCTCACCCTCACCCACTCTCACGCACAGCCCACACCCATGCAGCACAACGCACACGCGGCCGCACACGCCGCCGCCATCTTGCTGCTGTTGTCGTTGCAGCTGCTGTTGTCGTTGCAGCTGCTGTTGTCGTTGCAGCTGCTGTTGTCGTTGCAGCTGCTGTTGTCGTTGCAGCTGCTGTTGTCGTTGCAGCTGCTGTTGTCGTTGCAGCTGCTGTTGTCGTTGCAGCTGCTGTTGTCGTTGCAGCTGCTGTTGTCGTTGCAGCTGCTGTTGTCGTTGCAGCTGCTGTTGTCGTTGCAGCTGCTGTTGTCGTTGCAGCTGCTGTTGTCGTTGCAGCTGCTGTTGTCGTTGCAGCTGCTGTTGTCGTTGCAGCTGCTGTTGTCGTTGCAGCTGCTGTTGTCGTTGCAGCTGCTGTTGTCGTTGCAGCTGCTGTTGTCGTTGCAGCTGCTGTTGTCGTTGCAGCTGCTGTTGTCGTTGCAGCTGCTGTTGTCGTTGCAGCTGCTGTTGTCGTTGCAGCTGCTGTTGTCGTTGCAGCTGCTGTTGTCGTTGCAGCTGCTGTTGTCGTTGCAGCTGCTGTTGTCGTTGCAGCTGCTGTTGTCGTTGCAGCTGCTGTTGTCGTTGCAGCTGCTGTTGTCGTTGCAGCTGCTGTTGTCGTTGCAGCTGCTGTTGTCGTTGCAGCTGCTGTTGTCGTTGCAGCTGCTGTTGTCGTTGCAGCTGCTGTTGTCGTTGCAGCTGCTGTTGTCGTTGCAGCTGCTGTTGTCGTTGCAGCTGCTGTTGTCGTTGCAGCTGCTGTTGTCGTTGCAGCTGCAGTTGCAGGAGTCATACACGAAGCAGCCGCAGCTATGTGTACTACAGCAGAGCAGCAGCGGCCGTGCGGCCTGGAGGCGCCGAGGCCGGATAGTTGCGTGATGTGGACGTGGAGAGGCGAGATGTTTGGCCCATCAGCTTCATTGTTCTGCTTCCATTGACGAGCGCCCTCCACGTAGGCCTTGACGTAGGCCTCGACGTAGGCCCCCACGTAGGCCCCCATGTAGGCCCCGACGTAGGCCTCTATGTAGGCCCAAACGTGGGCCTCGACGTGGGCCCCGACGTAGGCCTCGACGTAGGCCCCGACGTAGGCCTCGAAGTAGGCCTCGAAGTAGGCCTCGAAGTAGGCCTCGACGTAAGCCCCCACGTAGGCCTCGACGTAAGCCCCCACGTAGGCCTCGACGTAGGCCTCGAAGTAGGCCTCGACGTGGTGTGGGTGGTTGTTGTTGGTGTGGGTGGTTGTGGTTGTTGTTGCGGTGGTGTGGGTGGTTGTGGTTGGTGTTGTGGTGGTTCTGGTGGATGTGGGGGTGACGTGGGGTGGAGTAGTCACACTCTCACACACTCTCTCACACACTCTCACTCTCTCACACACTCTCACTCTCACACTCTCTGTTAGTCCATCAAACTAAAAATAACAGGATAACATGTTGATGAATGCAGTCACGAAAGCTTCAAATCTAGAATTAGTGGCAATTATTATTGGCAAAGGGGTCCCTCAAACCCGGTCATGGCTCAAATGTGCAGAGACGCAACGGAGGGGCGCTCGATGGCGTTGAAGCGAGAAGAGACTTACCGTGACCTTGAGTTCATGTCGCAGCAGCACAGTGAGAAGCACCAGCTGTATCTTCAGAGGGTGCCTCTGTCTCATTCAGACTCTGTCTCCTCGACAGACCTGTTCTCCACCTGAGGACGGCTACTTGCGTTGTGGCCGAAACGTCGTGAGAATTATTTTATTATGTTTAATTTTTATTATTTCAATTCTACGTGACTTTACCGAAAGAACCAAGAAGATGTAATGATGTAATTCCTCCTTTCACCACACAATGGCAGCACCATTCTAATGCCATCTGGCTCTGCATCCGTGCCGCGAACCCTTCTCGAGTCATTTCTGCCATGACGACTGCAAAAAAAGAGAGAAAAGTTGACAGTGAGGGCCGCTGCTTTCAGGAGCGGTGGGAATTACAATACTTCTTCACTGAAAATCGAGGCAATTGTATTTGTCTAATTTGTAAAGAGACGGTTGCCTTGTTTAAGGATTTCAACGTAAAGAGACACTACGATACTAAACATGCTACAACATAGGACAAGCTAACAGGGAGTGACCGCGCTGAAAAAGTGAAGCAACTCCAAGCTGCTCTGGCATCGCAACAGCGATTCTTCACGCGGGCCTGTGAGTCAAAGTGTAGAGAGGAGCCGACACGAGATTGCAGGGGTCTCGTCCTTTATTCCTTTCCTTCCATTCACACCTGTCGCCAGCCGTCCCAATCTCGTTCCCGCCCAAGGCCCCTTCTTCCCGCCCGTTCTCTCCTTATATCTCCTCGATCACCCCTCCCACTAACCCATCTATTGGTGGGCATCCTTCCCCTGACACCCCTACATCACCCCCCCCCCCCCCCCGGAGACAAAATAACCGTCCTCGGTTCTGCCTCCCCCATGGACCATTTAAGTCTCCCCATGCCTCCCACCACTGACAGTGACGACAGCCCTTACCCCCCCCACAACCATACAATGCAATATAACACAACGAATCAATTGCGCGGCCTGCCCAGGTCTCCAGCCAGCATCCCGTAACAGCCCGGACATCCACAGGCAGCAGATGACCGTGGCGGCCCCCTCCTTCGAAGGCCCTCTTGTCGCGGTCCCTGGTTCGGTGGTGCCGGTGTCGCCTTGCCTGGCGCCGCTGTCTCTCCGGCCCCCGCTCGTGCCGCCGCTCCATCAGGCCTCACATGGGGTGCTGTAGGTGACAAGGGAACACAGGGCACCGAACCCCCTGCCGGTCGGCGCGTGGTGGTCGGCGACCTTGGCCTGGGTAGGGATGATGATGATGTTGGCAGTGATGTTGGTGGTGATGTTGGTGAAGATGACGGTGGAGAGATGTATGGCTTAAGGCGGGTGGGGTGTACAAACCATCGTCGCCTACCCAGTTGGACCTGGACGCACTGCGGTAGGAGTGCTTTAATGACCTCGACCGGCCCTTTCCAGGGTCGGTGCAGCTTTGGTGAGAGGCCAACCGGCACCTGAGGACAGTGTAGCCATGCCTGGTCCCCGACTTTAAAGGGCTTGGCTGTCACTGTCCTTTCCCGTATCCGTACATTACTCTCTTGGCTCGTGGCCGATGCGGCCTCGGCTGCTTGGCGGGCCTCTCTCAAATAAATGAGGGAGGTCTTTAGTGCCTTCGGCCATGCGTCGGCTCTTGCAGGAATGTCCGTCAGCTGCACCTTAATAGGCGGAACGGGATCCCGTCCGTACATCAGGAAAAACGGCGAGAACCCCGTCGCCGCATGTGGGGCCACCCTGTACACCGCTAAGACCGATGGAATGTGGAGGTCCCAGTCGGAATGGTTTTCGTCCACCACTTGGGACAGCATGGCCGCTATGGTGCGGTTAAGCCGCTCTACCATCCCATCGGTCTGGGGATGATATGGAGATGTTCGGACCTTTTTAGTGCCCAGGATAGAGCAGACGTCCTTCAATAGCTGTGAGGAGAAATTCCTGCCCTGATCCGTGAGCAACCGCTCCGGTGCCCCCTTATCAAGGACATGGTCTGTGCCGTTTGGTCCGGGAGGGCCCATGCCATCGGCCACCTCGTGCAGTACTCGACTCCGACCAACAGGTATTTATTTCCCCGTGGCGTGACCGGCAGCGGTCCCAAGATGTCCAATGCAACCAATTAATTGACCCTGGTCACCGTGATGGGCTGTAGGGGCGCCCGGCTTACCCGGGGTGGCGGCTTTCGCCGCGCACATTCGACGCAGGTAGCGACCCATCGATGCACGTCTGCGGTCATACCTGGCCAAAAGTACCGACCCTGTAATGTGTGCAGTGTCTTCCGCCCTGCCAGGTGCAGCAGCTGGCGGCCGTGTACGTCCATAACCAATTGTTGACGCAGCGACTCCGGAACTACCAGGCATCGCCGGCGCCCTGTTGGGTCCCATCGCATGAGGAGATCCTCCCATACGATGTACTCCTCCCCCCCTGCCTCTGCTGAGGCGCGTAGTGTTCGCAGTGGGGCTTCCTCCAGCTGTAGCCGTCTCCAATCGTCCAAGGTCAGCCCCAGGTCGTGGTCGGTCAGCTGGACCTCACCCTGTGCGCCCTCCGCCGTGCGTACGGGAGCGATGACCGTCCCCTCCGGCCTCGCCTCCTTGCAGCGTGCCCCGCCTGTGGTGCATGCATAAGGGCCCTGGGGCGCCAGTCGGGACAATGCGTCTGCGTTGGCATGTCTGGTCCCTTTGCGATGCACTACTTGGTACCTGTACTCCTGCAGGCGCTCTATCCATCTGGCCAGCTGGCCCGAAGGCTGGTCGATGCGGAGCGAATACTGCAAGGCCGCGTGGTCAGTGCGGACCGTAAATTTGCGACCATACAGGTAGGGTCGGAATTGCTGCACAAAGTGAACGACTGCCAGGAGTTCCCTACGTGTGACGCAGTAGCGCTGCTCCGCTGATGAAAGCACGTGACTACCGTAGGCGATAACCACCTCCCGACCCTGCTGGACTTGCGACAAAACACTGCCGATGCCCACATCCCTGGCGTCCGTGTCCAGGATAAAGGGGAGGCCAAAATCCGGAAAGGCCAATGGTGGTGCATCTGTCAGACGTGAGCGCAGCTGCTGGAATGCCTCTTCCTCCAGAGGGCCCCAATAAAACCTCTGGTTCTTCGCCGTCAACACGTGCAAGGGCTTGGCAATGGTTGCGAAGTTGGGTACAAACCGGCGGTAGTAAGAAACGAAACCCACAAACCGGCGTACCTCCGGAACCGTTGTGGGAACAGCCCAGGCCCTCACGCAGGCCGTCTTTTCCGGGTCTGTAGCCACTCCAGACTCACTGACGACGTGGCCCAAGTAGCGTACCGACGACTGCATAAGGTGGCACTTCGACGGCTTGAGCTTCAAGTTCGCGTTCCGGAACCGCAGGAACACCTGACGTAATCGGTCAATGTGTTCCTCGAATGATCCGCTGAAAACAATGACGTCATCCAGGTAGATGAGGCACGTTTCCCATTGGAGGCCTGCTAAGGCCAACTCCATTATGCGTTGGAACGTTGCCGGCGCAGTCTGGAGGCCCATAGGCAGGCAGTTGAATTCGAACAGGCCCTGTGGTGTCCGGAACGCTGTTTTAGGCCGGGAGTCCGCGTCTAATGGGACCTGCCAGAACCCGGACAATAAATCCAGCGTACTGAAAAATTTTGCTCCCGCCAGTGCATCCAATGAGTCGTCGATACGTGGTAGGGGATATGCGTCGGCCAGCGTGACGGCATTGAGGCGTCGGAAGTCCACACAGAATCTCAGTGACCCATCTGACTTCTTGACTAGGACCACCGGTGCCCCCCAGGGACTCGAGGATGGAGAAATTATGTCGGCCCGCAGCATCTCCTGCACCGCTTGTTGAATGTGCCCTTTTTCCATTGGGCTCATTCTATATGTGTTTTGGCGCAGGGGTGCGGCATCTCCCGTGTTGATGTGGTGCTGTGACAGATTTGTGCGCCCTAGGTCGAACGGTCCCCGGCTGAACACGTCCGAGAACTCCTGCAATAACGAGTGCAGCTGCTGTTTCTGGTCGGGCGGCAATCCCGGCTCAGGCCCCGCCAGCTGGTCCATCCACGATTTGGCCCCTCTGTTCTCGGACTGGCTGATGCTGCCTACAAGCTCGGGCTCTGTCCCTGGGGCTCCTAGTGACAAGGGACTAACGTGGGCCAGAACTGTTCCCTCCTGCACCGTCGCTGTTCTATCGGAGGTGTTCAGCACCTGAATGAACAGATGCTGGTTCCTCTGTACAATAGTTTCGGCTCCCACCAGCGCATGGCGATCCATGGCCGCTGACGCCGGAGACACCAGGATGGGTGAGTCTGGTCGGGCTGTCACGAGGGGGGACCGATATTGCAGCGGAACCAGCATCTGGGCTGCCGGGGGAATGGAGACAGACTTACTGACCAGAGCCTGCACGTAGGGTACCCCCCGGCTGGCCCCCTCCGCCTTTAGGAAATGGAGATGCGTTCCCTGGACTTCCACCCGCCCATTGGCCAGATCGATTTTCATTGGCATCCGCCTCAGAAAGTCCGTCCCCAACAGGCAGGGTACGGGCAACGTTGCGGAGACAAGGATGGGTCCTGCTACCGAAAGCTGCCCAATCTGTATCGGGGCTTCAACCTGGCCCAGGAAGCCCATGCTGCCTCCATTTGCTGCAATGAACATTGTCTTGACGGGGACTAAAGGTCGGATTTTATCCGGCAGCATCTCATGCATAGTGCTCGAGATGATCGTGGCTGATGCCCCCGTATCCACCAAGATACGTGCCGACACTCCCGCGATTTCACCGACCAGGACCGAGGTTCCTGACGTGGCCGCTACCACCCGCCTTGCCAGCTTCCTCCATTGTGTGGCTGAGTCCGGCCACTGACCAGGCGGCGTCTCGTTATCCTGTGGTGCATGGTGAAATGATGGGGGATGGGTGTGGATGGACTGAAGATGGGTTTCCTCCCTTTGGAGTGCGTTGCAGCAGGGTGAACGCGCCCTTGTTACATAGTGTGGGCTTACCCCTGGGTTGCGGGCTGGGCTCTCTATGTGGTGCAAATTGCCCCCCCTAGGTGACGTAGGATGGGCCCCCCTTGTGGTGTGGGGGGGCCCCCCCATTGTAGGGGGCGGTGGGGACTGGGGGGTGGGCCTTCCCGTGAGCCCCTCCCTTTCCTTTGTCACGGGGGCGTGGTCCCCCTGGTTCCGTCTCGCTCTGTCGCAAAGCGGTGGCGAGGCGGGCCGTGGAACTGCTCCAGGGCGCAATGTCAATCGTGTGGGCTGCCTCCGCCCCCGGGCCGTTGCCCCTGGCAACTCGCCGGCGTTGCAGGTAACTGGTGACGTCACGCCCGCCGGCGACGTCACGCCCGCCGGCGACGTCACGCCCGCCCGCGAAACCCCGCCCGCCCGCGACGTCACGGCCGCCCGCGAAACCCCGCCCGCCCGCGACGCCACGCCCGGCATCGACGTCACTGCCGGCCGCGACGTCACTGCCGGCCGCGACGTCACTCCCGCCCGCGACGTCACGTCCGCCCGCGACGTCACCTCCGCCCGCGACGTCACGTCCGGCGCGACCCCCGGCGCGGTCCCCGGCCCCGGCGCGACCCCCGACGCGGTCCCCGGCCCCGGCGCGATCCCCGACGCGGTCCACGGCCCCGGCGCAACTCCCGGCGCGATCCGCGACACCACCCTCGGCCGCGACGTCACCCCCGGACGCAACGTCACGTCCGTTCGCAACGCCACTCCGGGTCGCGACGCCACTTCTGGTCGCGATGCAACCACAGGCCCCGGCGCTATCCCCTTCCCCCGACCAGGACAGTGGGGACCGGGAACCGACACCACCGGCGCCCACCCCGAGGAGACTCCAGGTGAGTTCGCGGCGTCGGAATTGTAATTACTCGGCCCGACCGAGATGCCGGGTGGGACGGCGTCACTCGCCTGGACCCTGTCGGCGTTCGGCCCCGGCGGGTTCCAGGTGACGTTGGCGGCCTCCGGCTCCGTGCGGCACCCCCTCGCCACATGCCCCTCTCGACCACAACGGTGGCAGACCCACGGGCGTTGCGTCGGGGGGGCTCGGCGCGATGTTGTAGAGGCGGCTGCCAGCGACGCGGCGGCTGGTCGCGTCCCTGGTCCCTCTGCTCCGCCAGTCCCCGGATCGCCGCGTACACCTCCCGCAGCGATGGCTCCGTCTCAGACGTCGGCGGTCCGTCCCCAGCTGCCCCACCGGCAGCCTGTGGTGACGGTGCAGGTTCGGCGGTTAGTGTCGCTGGACCCAGTAGCGCCGCGGCAACGGCTCGGCTGTTCCCCCCCGCTGCGCCAACCACCGGGCCCACGGGTGGCGCCCGGCCCATGACCTGCTCGTGGGCTTGGATGGTCCGGGCAGCCCACAGCGAGGTGCGTTCCTCCGGCGTCACCACGGGCATTACAACGCCGGCGCGGCAAGCGTAGGCGATGAGGTGCTCGACCACGAGGTCTCGAGCGCTTCTTCAGCCAGGCGAGGGAAAGCTCTCCTCGCCAACACGAGCAGCGCCCCCCTGTAGGCTAAAGGGGATTCTTTAGCCCCTCGCTGGCGATCCTGGAACCGTTTAAAGGCTCCTTCCGCCGGGCAATAGATCTCCCCCAAAGCCTCGTAGGCCGCCTGTAGCGTGGACTTGCTGTGCGAGGGAAGGGAGGTGTAAGAGGAGAGTGCTTCTTTGCCCAGAACGGATGGCAGCGCTCGTAGGGCCTCTTCGTCTGTCCACTCGAGAGCGTGGAAGGCAGCCTCGAATCGGCGGACAAACTCCTCCCAATCTTCTTCCTCAGCCACAAACTTGTCGACGGGCCCCAGCCGACGCGGCCGTCCGGCCACCTGCTCTTCGTGTTGGGTGTTTAGCCCTGGGGGTTTTGGCGGGAGCGGCGGCGGCTGGCGTGACGAGGTTGGTTGTGGCTCCTGCCCGGCCGGCTGGTCGGCCTCCGGGTCCCGTGGCCTCTCCTCCCGTAGTACGCGTGGGGGTGGGGGTCCCGGTGCCGGCGGGCCCCCCATAGGGAGCCTCTGCAAGAGCTCCTGGAGCGCCCTCTCCACGCGGGCCATGCGGTCCTCCATGCGATCCTCCAGGCGATCCGGGCCCCCTTCTGCTGCTTCTGACAGCAGGCCCCCTTGTTGCTCAGGATGTGAAGGATCCCCGGCCCCTGCTTCCTCCTCCCTCGGCTCCCTCCCGCGAGGATTCTTCTTTGTAGCCATTAAAATCCCACCGCTGCCACCAAATGTAGAGAGGAGCCGACACGAGATTGCAGGGGTCTCGTCCTTTATTCCTTTCCTTCCATTCACACCTGTCGCCAGCCGTCCCAATCTCGTTCCCGCCCAAGGCCCCTTCTTCCCGCCCGTTCTCTCCTTATATCTCCTCGATCACCCCTCTCACTAACCCATCTATTGGTGGGCATCCTTCCCCTGACACCCCTACAAAAGGAAAACATCACCAAAGCCAGCTATGAAGTGGGCATGTTAATTGCTAAACATGGCAAACCTTTTACTGAAGGTGCGTTTATCAAAAACTGTGTCATGAAAATGGTGGAGAACATTTGCCCCGAGAAGAAGCAAGAATTTATCAATGTTTGCCTGGCACGCAATACTGTGGCACGGAGAGTTGAGGACATATCGTCAGATATTCAAAAACAACTGGGGGCCAGGGGAGTGGCTTTTGATTATTTCTCATTAGCCTGCGATGAAAGCACCGATGCATCCGACACTGCACAACTACTTATTTTTTAAGAGGAGTTGATGACAACGTGAACGTGACAGAGGAGCTGCTTGACCTGAAAAGCCTTAAAGGGCAAACCAGAGGAACAGATTTATTCGTTTCTGTTTGTGAAGCTGTTGATGATATGAAACTACCATGGAGTAAAGTTTCTGGGATTATTACCGATGGTGCGCCTGCCATGGCTGGTGAGCGAACTGGATTGTCCACACTGATCTGCAATAAAGTCAGCGAAGAAGCAGGTAACGTTATTAAACTTCACTGTATCATTCACCAGCAGGCTCTCTGCGCCAAACATCTCAAATTTGACGATGTTATGAAACCAGTGGCAAAGGCAATCAATTATATTCGCTCTAAAGCTCTATACCACCGACAGTTTTAGCAGTTTTTGCGTGACATCCAGGCTGAATACGGTGACGTTATATATCACAACGATGTGAGGTGGCTAAGTCGGGGGTCCGCACTGCAGCGATTTTTCTCTCTCAGAGGAAATTGGACATTTTTTGGGTGAGAAGGGACAACCAATGGAAGAACTGTCCGATCCTGTATGGCTGGCAAATCTAGCTTCTTTGGTTGACATAACGAAGCATCTGAATGCGCTGAATGTTAATCTTCAAGGAAAAGATGCAGTGGTGAGCCAGCTATACACTCACATTAAGGCCTTTGGAACCAAACTGCATCTTTTCCAAAGACACTTGTCCCAAACAGAGCCCTGCACCGCGCACTTCCCAGCTTTGAAAGAGGTCATTGACAGTTTCCCACAGGACAACATCGGTGCGCAAATGAAGAGTTATGCAACAGCTATCGCATCTCTTTGTGGAATTTAACAAACGCTTTCGGGATTTTGCAGTTATTGAAAAGGACATGTTGCTTTTCTCTTCTCCCTTCTCCGTCGACCCTGATGATGCTCCTAAACAGCTGCAGCTGGAGCTCATTGAGCTGCAGTGTGACGATGAGTGCCGCGGAAAACACCAGCAGTGTTCTTTTGTTGACTTTTACCGGCAGCTGGACAAAAGCAGGTTTCCAGAAATGCGGTCATTCGCTAAGAACATGCTGAGCTTATTCGGCTCCACATATTTGTGTGAGCAAACATTCTCAGTCATGAACTTAAACAAGAACCGATTGAGGTCAAGGATGAGTGACTCCCACTTGCGTGACATTTTATGCATCTCAACCACTGCCCTCAAGCCAGACCTGGTCTCTTTACTGAAATCTAGATCTCAGTATCACCCTTCTCATTAGTGTCAGCAAGTTATCTGTTCCTTGGTCAATCTGAAATTTAGTGTTTTGAACGGTAACATCTGTCACTATTAACAGTGAAAAGCCTAAAACACACTAATGCACATGGACGTATGGCACTTGTTTTATTAAACTCTTGAATAAGATTTGGTTATAACTGTTGATGTTATGTACCTGTAGATGTGACACAAACTATTGCTTTCTGAAAGATCTTGTAAAAGACAAGGGCAAAATTCACTTGTTTTAAAGTTTAATGATAACTGACCACTTTGCATATTTTAACTCATTGAAATTTAAGGTATTCTATACAGTTTGTTCAATGTTATCTGACTGAATGAAAGGCAGAATTGTGTTTTTAGATTTGTTCACGTCTGCCTGAGTGGCTTATATTTGGTTACATTGTCATTTGAAAAATAAAGGTAATTGTGACAATGATTTTTTTTATAAGTGTGTATTTTCACGTAACTTTTGTGGTTAAAAAAATGTCAGAAGGAACTATTGGCCCCCGGGCATCTTCACTTTATCAAATTTGGCCCTCTTTGCAAAAGGTTTGGACACCCCTGATGTACACAATACATGTCTACACTTCGTATGTGTGTACACTGTGTGGGTGGGTCCGAATCAGTCGGGTGGCATCTTTTCATCAGCTGCGCAATGCTGTGTGGAAGCGACTTGGTCTGTCGCTCGGCACGGCCAGTCATGCCCTCCCTTCTACAGGCATGTGAAACGTGGACCCCTCTAAATGGAACATCTGCACTGGTTAGAAACATTTATGCAGAGGTTCAAATCCGACAGGCACCCCTGCCTACTCCAGTAACATTAACCAAAATATGCACTAAGTGGCTGTAAAACATACTATTGTCACTCTAAACGCAAAGGTAATGTGTCATGGTCAAAATTTGGGTAATTTCAAACATCATCCAAAAACTACTTAACAGAGATTACACATCAATATTCGCCCCCTACTGACAGGCTCATGCCCACATGCAGGGTGGTGCAGGGCCACCTTATGCCACGCAAAGGCAGCTGCCACTTGGTGGTGCTCTTCGAGTGTTTGTGATATGATATAAAACTCCGAGTTGCTGAGGCAATTAAGCAAGCACCATATAAATGCAAATATTATAATAACATAGTGAATGCTTGGGAGCTTATTGGCTCTCGTCCTGGTTAGAGATCTACCCATCCCACAGGTCCACAAATACTGGCTGCTCTTACTCTGCAGGTTGAACCGAAGAATTGTGTTCAACTTCACATTCTTGCATTAAAGGCATGTGACAAAGGTGAATCTATTGGGGCTTCATTGTCTCAAACTTACACATCTACTGGGTCTCCATTTAACGTTGTATTGTCTAAGAAGTCCACCCACACCTCCACTTCCACAAAATGCTGGGAGTTGCCTCGCTCTGCCTCAGAATTCTCCTCCTGCTTCACATTGCCTCCATCGATGTGAAGATCCGATTTTGGACTTGAATCTTAATATTCACATTTTACTTTCACTTCTTCGCTCTTCACTGTTACTTCCCATTTCACCTTGAGATCTTTCAAAGTGTCCAAGTTGAGATTTTCATGTGGTTCTAGTTTTATGAGGAATGGGCTCATTGCAGCACTTTGACTTTCACAATCCGATTTCACACTCCACTCCTTGGGGATCTTCTGATGCCGGTGTGTTCTCTAGTGTCTTTTAAGATTTGAGAACTCTGCAAATCCATTCCCGCACACAGTGCAATTGAAAGGTTTCTCTCCTGTATGTCTTCTCTGGTGTTTTTTAAGAGAAGATGAATCAAAAAATGCCTTCTCACACAGTGCACTTGAAGGATTTTTCTCCTGTGTGTGTTCTCTTGTGGCTTTTAAGAGATGATGACCATGAAAATGCCTTCTCACACACAGTGCACTTGAAAGGTTTCTCTCCTGTGTGTGTTCTTTGGTGTCTTTGAAGACTAGTTGAATCTGAAAATGCCTTCCCACACACACTGCACTTGAAGGATTTCTCTCCTGTGTGTGTTCTCTGGTGGCTCTGAAGATGTGTTGACCGGACAAATGCCTTCTCACACACAGTGCACTTGAATGGTTTCTCTGCTGTGTGTGTGCTCTGGTGTGTTCTAATATGTGTAGACTGTGCAAACGACTTCCCACGCACAGTGCACTTGAATGGTTTCTCCCCTGTGTGAGTTATCTGGTGCTGTGTCAAGTTTCCAGTATGATCCGTGCTGTATGCACACTGGTTGCATTGTTGCATTTTTGTACCGAGCTGCGCTGAGTGCCTATACTCCATCAGACCAATTCTGCAGAGCAAAGTGGCAGAGGAAGCGTCATCTGTAAAATAGAAAAGATAAATATCAACATGATTTACTTCACCATCGAGGTACAGAAAAATGCATATATAAACATGAATTGCACGTCTAAACTTATTCAAATATTCATTATGTAGTGAAAAAGATATCCCATTTCATCACATGGGCTGTTAAGGCACAAAATGAGAGGCAAAGTGGTCAGAAATATGTCTGGAATGCCTATAGTATCTTTAAAATGAATGTTTAACACATAGTCTTTCGCAACCAATATAATCTATATTAGAGGTTTTTTGGGTTAGATCTCATGAATATATAAATGTCGTTAAAACCCGTCACCACCCAACACAGCCAACTACTAAGGGTTGTCACGTAAACAGAACATGCCAATTAGTCACTAGTACAGCACACCGGTGTGTTAGGGAGCCAAAGCCACAACATTTACAATCGGAGTACGACATTTCACCAGTAATTACAACTAGCTTCATCAAGCGATAGCCAGATTTGTGGAGAAGTCTACCTATTTCGTTACTTATATAGAGGCACAGATGTGGTGACCACACTTCTGCGCTCCTGCACAAAGTGGGAGGGGGGGGATTGATGAACCGACATACATTATATGCATGTGCATTATGCGAGCCCTTTGATCTTGTCCTTCCTGTCATTTGTGTGTATTAAAATAGCCATGCCGACAATTATTCCCATTGCAGTATGGTGCCCTTTATAGCCATGCATTTAAATAATTTATTATTTGATGATTCGTTTCCACGCAGCACAAAGACGGTAGCTATCTGAACGGTTACAATTATTTATATTTCTTTCAATTTAGATAGATTCTCTAATTAGTCTTGGCCAGTAGTAGCTAGTTTTGCACAGAACTTTAACATTATCAAAATCAATTGAGTGTTCTTGTTGGCATGCGTTTTCTGCTACTGCTGACAGTTGTATTTGGGAGTATTTAATATGTCTCTGATGTTATTTTAGTCTCGTGCTGATCATTCGTCCTGTTTGTCCAACATAACATTTACCACAAGTGCAGTTAATCCTGTACACACCTTCCGTTGATAGCTTCAGTAATACATCTTTTGTACCAGATAATAATTTCTGTATCTTATGTACCTTGCCAAATCTGACTCCGATGTTTTGTTTTTCCTAACATCTAGCTAGTTTATCAGTTACTCCCGCAATGTACGGTATTTTTATCGTTTTAATTACTTGGGCAGTTTCAATGCTCGTGTTAATGGCTTAAGTTTTGACATTCAATGCCCTGTTGATCAGTGCATCATTATAACGGTTCATTTGCAGTGCTTATTTAACATGTTGAATTTCACTTCTCAAACTGTCACCATCTGACACTTTCTTAGCTCGATAAATGAGCGTTTTGATATGAGCAGATTTCTGCTCATTGGTAAACGCTGTATTATTTTACCATTTCGACCCTGTCCGAGCAGAATATCCAGAAATGGTAGAGTTCTGTCAGCTTCCACTTCCGTGGTGAACTGAATGGATGGGTTTTGCGAGTTTAGATGATTTAGAATTGCATTCAGTGTATCTTTGCCGTATGGTCTGGCCACACGGCACAGATATACTGAACGCATTTCTGCTCGGACGGGGTTGTAATCCGCTTGTCCTAGTGAGGGTTGTGGTGGCAGCACATTGAGTAGGGTGGTCCAGCCCTACCTTTCCCTGGCAACAGACTCTAGCTCTTCCTGGGGAATTCCCAGGCGTTCCCAGGTCAGCCGAGCGACATAGTCCTGCCAGCGTGTCCTGAGCTGGCCCTGGGGTCTTCGCCCTGTGGGACGTGCCCAGTAGACTTCTACGGTAGTCTATTGGAGGGCATCCTTACAGATGTTTTATATTGATATCACCTATGGAACGAGCCTTGGGGGTGGTGTTCGCTAACAAGCGCGTGGTGGCTAGGTGAACCATGCAACCAATTCAGGTCCAGCCTGGAATCGCTATGTAGCACCGTCCTGTGCGCCCACCATCCGCAGGACGAAGGGTGAGGGACGGGTGCGATGCCAGTATGGCAGGGAGAGGGATGGTCTCAGATGGACTTGACCTTGGAGATGCACACTCACAGTTTTGCATGGAGCAAAAGTCCAGGCAGCTTCTACACAGTGTTACAGAGTCTAATGAAACAATGCTATTTGACGAATTTGAAGTGAGACATTGGCTGTCAAACCAGAGCTGGTCGTGAACACATTAACGAGATATGGGAGCTCAACCACTTGTAGAACTGCCTGATTATTCAAGGAGAGTTGAGCAGGTGTAGTGTTGTATGACATGAAATTCCCAGGCAGGTGATTTATTTTTGTGGAACGTATGTAAGGCCCTATTTCATGATGGAATTATCAAGGCACAAAACAAGATTCTCCAACTCCATCTCATTGAGTAGCCATTACCAGATCATCAGAAGATATAACATGGTTGACCAACAAAGAACGATCCCTTAACTATAACCAGGCATCGATTCGTGTATCATTGTAACCGTAACAAATGCAATTTATTTATATGGCCATTGTGAGCTTCTCAAACAACATAATTATTGCAGACTAGCCTTTTGCCCAAGGACGGGTGTATTTCAGAAAATCTGAAACTTTGTTGATAGCCAGTGGGCTTGTAAAGTACCTTCGTATTAGATAAATAAATTTCGTGTGAGCTGATTATTGTTTTAATGCGGTGGGCTCACACGAAATTGATTGCAAGCCCACTGGCTATCAACAAAGATTCGTTCATGAAGCCATCCATATATATAGACAGACACAATTTCAACCGAGAAGATGGGTACAAACTGAGCAATCATTGGAAGGACGTTATCAACCAGTTTAAGTCATAATTGGCTATGATGTTCCCATCTTACCACCTTCCGATGTTAGTTGTTATTTTCGAATCTGATGTTACATTAACAGGTTAAATGTCTCACACTAACACAGCCACCGTCGCTCGTGTCCTCGATGTGGCAGCGGCTTTGCGATCTTACATTTACATGCAGATTTCTCACTTTAACAACACTAGCCCCGTCCACTTCGCTTATGACCCTTGGGCTACACCCATTTCAAACATCTAAAACAGCCTGCCTCAGCAGCTTTCCCTCTTTTTTCTCTCCTGATGACGATTGCTTGTGTTGCGGTCGTAGTTTTTTGTAAAAATGTTTGTTCTACGTGACTTTACCGAAAGACCCAAAGAATATTAAGCAGAGAACTAAAGCAAATACAATCAGGCGAGGGCAGGAGGCAAGGCGCAGCTTGGGTAGGGTCTGCATTGTAATGTTCCAACCTGGACATCGATTCCATACTCACTGCTACTCAATTGATATCCCTACCTGAGTAAACAACCACCACGATGCGAACTTCTCACCTCGGATCTCAGTAAGTGCGCGCGCAAAGAGGAAGCATCTTGGTATCTCGTGACGTCACGCGGTATCAGGTGACTTGCGGGATACAACACACTCCCTTTCCCCAATTAGCGGCGATGTAACTGAATAAATTATATTAACGAGCCACCAGTGACTGGGCGTAGCTTTTCCCAAATAAGGATTTTATTGGAACGGAAAAATGGAGTGACCAACAAAATGTGGCGTCACGCTCAAAAGCGTGATGGAGGGGAGGTTGGTTGGGGTGTGAATGCCTATACCTCGCCCAGGTGTCTCACACCGATGAGGTAATGCGTCGTGGTGACGTCAGAGAGCAAGAGAGCGCGGGGATAGAGTCTAAGTTTGTTTAGATTACCTTTCCATTGCTCCCTCTCTTGAACAAAGATATCAGGTTTGTGAATTTTTGGTAGCCCATAAAGTCTTGTGGTTTTGATGCCCTTGGTTTGATCAGGTATTGCTCTTCCTTGGGATAAACCTTATCAAACCAAGGGCATCAAAACCACCAAGACTTTATGGGCTACCAAAATTGACAAACCTGATGTCCCATTAAGACCCATAGTTAGTACAATAGGCTCTGCCACGCACAAATTATCACAATACGTAACCAACCTCTTCGTTCATCAAAAACTATGAACATCTCGTAAATATAATTAAATATATTAAGCTTAATCCTAATGATATTCTAATAAGTTTTGTATGTAACCTCACTGTTCACAAGGGTTCCGGTCAACGAGTCAATTTAGATTACACGACACTCTGGTAACGAACAAAGGTTTAGCCAAAGATATCCCAAGACTAGCTGAACACTGTCTAAAGAACACTTACTTCTTGAAATTCAACATGTTAAAGCGCTGCAAATGAACGGTTACAATGATGCACAAATCAACAGGGCATTGAATACCAAAACCAAATCAAATAACAAGAGCATTGAAACTGCCCAAGTAATTAAAAACGATAAAAAAAATACCATACATTATGGGAGTAACTGATAAACTAGCCAGATGTTTGGAAAACAAAACATCCGAGTCAGATTTGGCACGGTACATAAAATACAGAATTTAATCTGGTACAAAAGATGTATTACCGAATATATCAACCGAAGGTGTGTACAGGATTAACTACACGTGTGGTTAATGTTACGTTGGGCAAACAGGACGATTGATTAGCACGAGACTAAAAGAACATCGGAGAAATATTAAATTCTCCCAAATGCACCTGCCAGCAGTAGCAGAACACGCGTGCCAACAAGGACACTCAATTGATTTTGATGTTATTTATACTCTTTGGTTCTTTCGGTAGTCACGTAGGTATAAAAATAAATTATAAGTCACGTTTTGATCGCAACACAAGCAATAGTCATCAGGTGGAAAGAAACAGCAGTAGAACTGAGCAAAACAGAGGCCATATATAGGTTTGAAGTGGGTGTCACCCAAGGGTAAGTAGGCAGGGTCAGAGATGGAAAGGAGTCCTGTCGCCACACACACAACAGCTGCGTTAAAGGGAGAGATTGGCATGTCAATGTAAACGAGTTTAATGGGAAGATAGCATGTCTGTGTCAGAGGACCGGGCATAGCGCCACCTCGTGGACAACACAAGCTGCGGCGTTGGCTGCTGCACAGTGAGGCCTGCGTATCAACGCAAGAGAACCACCGTATCGGTGGCCGTGCCAGTGAGACATGCAGGCAAAATGGAGCAGTGGCGGCTATGTTAGTGAGACCTTCAAATAAAGATTAGACCTTAGTCTGTTAATGTAAAGACATTTAACAAGGTGATGTAATTCAGTCGGAAATAACTGCTAAACAACGGCAGGAAGGATGGAAACATCACAGCAAGTTATAACTTTACCTGGTTAATAACGTCCTTCCAATGATTGCTCAGTTTGTACCCATCTTCTTGGTTGAAATTGTGTCTTTATATATCGGATGGCTTCATGGACAAATCTTTTATGGTAGCCCAAAGGTTTGCAGAGTACCTTAGTCTCAGAAAAAAACAATATTGTTTGAACCCACCGCGTTAAAACAGTTATCAACCACGGCAGAGGTATTGGTTCTGCCGTGTTTGAAATCTGTCTTGTGTTCGCGAACACGGTCCGAGACATGTCGTTTCATTTCCCCGATATAACTGCTACCATAGACACAACTTAATCTGTAGACACCAGGGTATTGCATGTCAGGAATGACATCCTTCACAGATGGGATAAAATCATGGATTTTGTGTACTGTGTTGAATCGAACCTGGATCTTGTGTTTGTTCAAGACTTTGGAAATCTTTTTGTAACACCTGCTATGTATGGCAAAGTGATGGTTTTGATTGGGTCCTCAGATGGTTCTCTCCCCATGGTTGGGTATTCAGCTTTGCAGATTGTGCTGTTTGAATATGTATTCATCTTGAGGGCTTGGTACACGTGCTCCAGCTCACTGGCTATGTGTTGCTGATCGGAGATGTGCCCTATGGTGTAGTGTTTTGATGAGGGAGTTCTTCTGGGCTGGATGGTGGTGGGAATCAGGCATTAGATAAGAATCTGTGTGGGTGGCTTTCCTGTAGGTAGAATGTCCCAACAAGCCATCAGGTTTCTTCTCGATCATTATTTAAATGCATGCCTACAAAGGGCAGCGTACTTCCATAGGGATTACCATTGGTAGGGCTATTTTAATAAACACAAGAGACAGGAAGAATACATTCAAAGGACTCGCATAATGCAGCACATGCATAATGTACATTCTAGATTTGAAGCGTTCGTGACTGCAAGGATTCATACTCTTAGGTTTTTTCGGTAAAGTCACGTAGGTAAAAAATTTTAAATTAATAAAAGTAAAATAAAACAAATAAAAAATTCACGACGTTTCGGAAGCAACACAAGCCTCCGTCTTCAGGTGGAACCGTCACAGCCACGACAGCTGTATCAAGTAAATGAGAGATCACAATAATTTCTGACCAACACCACCTGGTCGGTGAATTGAGACATGTACATCGGGCCCCCAGGATGAACGGATACTCTGACCGCACCATACGCCAAGCTGTTTCTCCCACCATACAGAAACAGCCACATGAAACTCCGACCAAAACTATCACGTTACCATACATAGCAGGCGTGACCAAAAAGATCTCCAAAATTCTAAACAAACATAAGATCCAAGTCCGATTCAGTACAGTGCATAAAATCCGTGATCTGATTCCATCTGTGAAGGATGTCGTTCCTGACTTACAGTATCCTGGAGTCTACAAATTGAGTATGATTGCTACATTGGAGAAACGAAACGTCATGTTTCTGATCGTGTCCGCGAGCACAAGTCAGATCTGAAACACGGCAGAACTGATTCTTCGGCTGTTGCCGATCATTGCTACAACTCTGTGGGCTCTCATAAAATTGTCTTTTCCGAGACCAAGGTGCTCTGCAAACCTACTGGCTACCATCAAAGGTTTGTACACGAAGCCATACAAATATACAAACACAGACATAATTTCAACCGTGATGAGGATTACAAACTGAGTAATCATTGGAAAGATGTGATTAACCATGCAAAAAAGATGTAACTACACTTATTTGGACCATCTTATTTGACAGACAACTATTACAGGTCATTGATAGACAGACGTTTGTTGTTTTACCAGTTTTATTTTTTTTTTACTTGCTTTCTTTTTAAATCCTTTATATTAAGTTCGCTTGCTTGCGTGCTTGCTTGCTTGCGTGCTTGCTTGCTTACGACTGTGCAAATCTTTCGGTCGTTTTTTAACCCACTTCCCGTGATCCAATCGAGCTGACATTTTCCACACAGACTCGTAGTGCGAGACAATTAATGTTCGTGAAAAAAAATTCCCAAAATTTTACACTTTTTAGGCAAAAAAAAAATATTTTACATATATTCAAATAGAACTCATTCATGGCTTTGGCTGAACGTCACAGTGTAAGAGCCCAGAGCGTAACTCCTCCACAGGCCGTGGCGGAGTAGCGCAGTTGGTAGCGCCCTTGCTTCCCATGCCAAAGGTCGCGGGATCGATCCCCGCGTCCTCCACGGGCGAATATATTTTTAAATCCTTTATATTAAGTTCGCTTGCTTGCTTGCGTGCTTACGACCGTGCAAATCTTTCGGTCGTTTTTTAACCCACTTCCCGTGATCCAATCGAGCTGACATTTTCCACACAGACTCGTTGTGCGAGACAATTAATGTTCGTGAAAAAAATTCCCAAAATGTTACACTTTTTAGGCAACATTTTTTTATTTAAATCCTTTATATTAAGTTCGCTTGCTTGCTTGCGTGCTTGCTTACGACCGTGCAAATCTTTCGGTCGTTTTTTAACCCACTTCCAGTGATCCAATCGAGCTGACATTTTCCACACAGACTCGTTGTGCGAGACAATTAATGTTCGTGAAAAAAAATTCCCAAAATTTTACACTTTTTAGGCAAAAAAAAAATATTTTACATATATTCAAATAGAACTCATTCATGGCTTTGGCTGAACGTCACAGTGTAAGAGCCCAAAGCGTAACCCCTCCACAGGCCGTGGTGGAGTAGTGCAGTTGGTAGCGCCCTCACTTCCCATGCCAAAGGTCGCGGGATCGATCCCCGCGTCCTCCACAGGCGAATATATTTTTAAATCCTTTATATTAAGTTCGCTGCCACGCATATAAAGGATTTATAGTGAAACACTTTTTTTTACGGGTTATACTTATTTCACACTTTTGTCATGTTTGCCATGTGTTAGTTACAAACCGCACCTCTCCATAACAAAGTCTCAGTCCTTTGTTATGCAGTCTACTCTTGGTCTTAAGTCTCACCTTACCATATTAATAAAAAAGTGTGCCGTTCCTGGCCCTTCCCCCCCTCAACCATTATATATACGGGGTAGTATTTCTTGTGATCTCTCATTTACTTGATACAGCTGTCGTGACTGTGACGGTTCCACCTGAAGACGGAGGCTTGTGTTGCTTCCGAAACGTCGTGAATTTTTTAATTTTTATTTTACTTTTATTAATTTAAATTGTTTTACCTACGTGACCTTACCGAAAAAACCTAAGAGTATAATGTACATTGCCTCAATAATCCCCCCCACATTGTGCAAGACTGCAGAAGGGTGGTCACAACACATCTACGCCTCTATATAAGAAACGAAATAGTAAGACTTCACAAATCTGTCTGCCGCCTGATGAAGCTAGTTGTAATTACTGGCGAAACGTCGTACTCAGATTGCAAATGTTGTGGCTTGGCTCTCCAACACACCGGTGTGCTGCACTCGTGACCAATTGGCATGTTCTGTTTGTGACAACCCTTACTCGTTGGCTGTCGGGTGGCGGCGGGTTTAACAACACATTTCTATATTTATGCGATGTAACCCACACACCTCTATAATGGATGATATTGGACACAAAAGCCTACGTGTTAAACTGCATACAGTGTTGGCACAGTCAGGGACAAAGTCATCTCAGTCAGTCGATCCATGGCACCTGGGTCTGCCCCGTGAACTCCTGCCGGCGGGCGTTTGACACTTCACGTGACCTTAACGTGCACATAGCCTGGTACAAGCGCCGTGGTGACATCACCGCCACTTAGTGGAAAATGGTGGTTATTGTTCTTGTTACTGTGTATACACCGTGTATGAGCAGACTGTGTGTACACCTTATTTATACAATTTATACACTGCGTATGTGTACACACTGTGGATGGTCCGAATCAGTCGGGACGCATTATCTTTTCATCAGCTGCGCAATGCTGCGTGGAAGCTACCTGGTCAATCGCTCCGTACGGAGCGTCGGGTCTTCTCGACCAGTCATGTCCTTCCTTCTACAGGCATGTGAAACGTGGACACTCTAAATGGAACATCTGCACCGGTTATAAACATTCAGGCTGGCATGCCTACACTCAGATTGAGGGAAGCCAAGTGGTAGCGCATTCTCTTTTTATTGCAGAGGTTTAAGGTACAAATCCGACAGGCACCTCTGGCTACTCCAGTAACATTAACCAAAATATGCACCGTCTGCTGAACAGTGGATGTAAAACATACTATTGTCATTCAAAACGCATAGGTCATTGCATGTTGCTGTCATTGTCAAATTTTTGGGTAATTCCAAATATTATCCAGAAAAAACATAACGGAGATTACATGCCAATTATCGACTGCTACTGACAGACTCATTCCCACATGCAGGCTGGTGCAGGGCCATCTTATGCCATACAGAGGCAGCTGCCACGTGGGGTGCTCTTCAAGTGTTTGTGATGAGATATGATAGAAAACTCCGAATTGCTGAGGCAATTAAGCAAGTTTAACACGTCGGCTTCCGCGACCAATATCATCCATAAGAGGTTTTTTGGGTTAGATCGCGTAAAACAAATGCATCATTAAACCCGCCACCACCCGGCACAGCCAATTAGGAAGGTGTGACACGTAAACAGAACATGCCAATTTGTTACTAGTGTCGTCATCGGAGCGGGAGACACGGTTTCTCAGGGGGCACCTTCTTTATTAACACCTTCACAGGTTCGCCATCGCTCTATCCATAGTTATCTAGCCTAGCCTAAACACAACCCTGACTGAATAACACCGATGGCGCTGACCGAGACAGCCAACAACTCTCCGGCCGCGCAATATCTAGCGAAGACGGCAGCGACAAAAGCGACGAAGATGACAGTGACGACGAGACGAGCCCACTCTCAGAACCGGCAGCCCTGAGCTCCCACTCTCAGCTCCTTTTATGCTACCCAGCATGGCCAAGCTCCGCCCTTGTCACGACTTTCTTCTCGAACCCACGAGCAGATTCCAGGGGCTCCAGATATGGTCTTCCCTGACCCTTGCCCAGTTCCTCCGCCCTTTCGACACACCCGTGTATATGCTCACCGGCGTGTGTACTGTTTTTCAACCCCAGTTGTCGTTGCTGGACAACAGTTGGCTGAGATCCAGCAACTGCAACCGGTGGATAGGCAGAGCAACCCCCAACCCCGAGTAACAACACCGACACAAAAAAAACCTTGGTTGCAATACTTCCCATCGAGTGCAACCGCAGCTTCTCACGTGAACCGTAACCACATAGAAGAACCCCGGTGCCCCCCGCAGACCGTCAACAAAAACGGACAACCAGCGGCACCCCCTGCAAACTGACAACACGCAGCGCAACCGCTGTGTGAGCAAGAACCCCGTCGGGGACCGCACAACGGCGACACCACCCCCCGACACCGCGAACCGATAACGCAACCGAAACAACATACGCAACCCAAACAACATAGACAACCCCTCCGAATCCCACCTTACAAGGGAGAGTCTGCATTTACTGGAACATAGCTAACGTGAGCCGGTCCTTGACACTGGTCAACCCCGCCTTGCAGGGTCTTGCATTCCTTGGGATTCTGAAGAATGGGAACAAAAAAACAATAGCCTAAAGGGCGCGGCCCCTCCTGAATTCCACAGTAGCATCTAATCAGATCCAGCCCCTGACACTTTGCACACGCCCGTCTCGGAAAGAATCAGAGACTCGGATCCGGTGGAGCTTGGGAAGACGTTGCTGGCGGGTTGGAGGGCATCGGTGGCGCTGCCGGCGCCCTGCTGACACCCCAGCATGCTATGGCGATGTGGCCCGGCCAACCACACCTGAAACACTAGGCCGTGGGACCCCAGGGCAGAGGGGGCTGCCCCGTGGTTACCAACCCACCTGCGGGGGCCTTCTCCCGTGCGTCCCCTGGCCACACACCACAGCCACCATGTCCTCCTCCCGCCATGGCCAAGCCTCCACTTTGGGCCAATGCTGGCAGGTCTTGTGACCCTGAATTTCCTGGGCCACCTTCAAGGACATGATCCTCATGCCTTCAGCGAAGGGCAGGACGATCCCCGACTCCCGTGCCAGCGCCAACAACCCTTCCGTTGCCAAGGAGACGAGCGCCGTCTCACCCATCTGAGGGTACGCTTTCCGTCCCAGCGCCAGCAGCGCCTCCCGGAAAGCAAAGGGCATCTCTACCTCCCCTCGCTTCCGCTGGCGAAACCTCGTGCGGGCATCGCGCGGGAGACCAAAAATTACCCCTTGCAGTGCCATCGACTCCGGTGCCCCTCCAGCGCTGTCCCACGCTCTTCGAAAAATAGCCCCCGCCAGCCATGCCAGGCCCTCCATGGGGAAAATGGTGCCCACCACATGCGCGGTCCCCAGTCCAGGCTCCTCCGCTCCCGCATTGACGGGACCGCCGCCAGGGTCCCCTTGTGACTCCTTTCCGTGCCGCTAGCCATGACGCGCCTCACGCACCATCCTGCGCTCCCCTCAACATGACGGTCCTCGGCTATGACGCGTGCTCGGCGCGTGACCGTGGAGGATGGGGCTCCTCTCTCACGGATTCGCCGCCGCTCTTCCGCCGATCCGCGGCCGCTCTCCCACTGATGCGCAGCCGCTCTCCTGCTGATCCGCAGCCGCTTTCCCACTGATGCACAGCTGCTCTCCCGCCGATCCACAACCGCTGTCCCGCCGATCCGCAGCCGCTCTCTCTCTACCATTGGGCTTTGTAACCGAAGTCCCGGGGCTGCCGGGAGGATGAATGTTTCACCGTTCCAGTCCTCTGACGACACTATAGGTGGGTTCTTTCTTCACCCCACTCCTGACACCAGTTGTAGTGTTATTGTAGCTGAAAACAAGGTATCTCAGGGGGCACCTTCTTTATTAACACCTTCACAGGTTGACCATCGCACTCTCCATAGTTGTCTAGCCTAGCATAACACAACCCTGACCGTCTAACACCGATGGCGCTGACCGAGACAGCCAACAACAATCCGGCAACGCAAAATCTAGCAAAGACGGCAGCAACAAAGGCGGCGAAGATGACAGCGACGACGAGACGAGCCCACTCCCAGAACCGGCAACCCTGAGCTCCCGCTCTCAGCTGCTTTTATGCTACCCAGCGCGGCCTAGCTCCGCCCTGGCCGCGCCTCCCTTCTCGAACCCACTAGCAGATTCTAGGGGCTTCCAGATGGGGGCTTCCGTGACCCTTGCCACAGTTCCTCCGCCCTGCCAACACCCCATGTATATGCTCACCGGCGTGTGTACTGTTCGTCCACCGCAGGTGCCGTTGCTGGACAACAGTCTGCACTATTACACTATACCAGTACAGAACCAATTGGGTAGTGGCGAGTTTAACGAAACATTGATATTTACGCGATCTAATCCAAAAAACCTCTATTATGGCCAATTAAGCAAGCACCATATGAATGCAAATATTATTATAACATAGTGAAGGCTTGGGAGCTTATTGGCTCTCGTTTCTGGTTAGACATCTACCCAACCGACAGGTCCACAAATACTCGCCGCTCTTACGCTGCAGGTTGAACCTAGGAATTGAGTGTTCATCTTCACATTATTTTCATTAAAGGCCTGTGACAAAGATGAACCTATTGGAAGTTCATTGTGTCAAGCTTACACATCTACAGGGTCTCCATTTGACTTTGTATTGTCTAAGAAGTCCACCCACACCTCCACTTCTACAAACTTCGGGGAGTTGCCTCGCTCTGCCTCAGAATCAGAATTCTCCTCCTGCTTCACATTGCCTCCATCGATGTGAAGGTCTGATTTTCGAGCTGAATCTTCATCTTCACAGTTTACCTTCACTTCTTCGCTCTTTACTGTCACTTTTTCACATTTCACCTTCGCGTCTTCATATTTCATCTTGATACCTTTCCAAGTGTCAAAGCTGGGATTTTCTTCTGGATCTTGTTTCATGAGGGAAGGGCTAATTGCAGCACTTTGGCTTTCACAAGTCGATTTCAAACTCCCCTCTTTAGGAATCTCCCGATGCCTATGTGTTCTCTGGTGGCTCCGAAGAACTGATGAGTCTGCAAATGCCTTCTCACACACAGCGCACCTGAAGGGTTTCTCACCTGTGTGTATTCTCTGGTGTCTTTGAAGATGTGGTGACTGTGCAAACGCCTTATCACACACAGTGCACCTGAAGGGTTTCTCTCCTGTGTGTGTTCTCTGGTGTCTTTGAATATGTGATGAATGTGCGAATGCCATATCACACACAGTGCACCTGAAGGGTTTCTCTCCTGTGTGTGTTCTCTGGTGCCTCTGAAGAACTGATGACCGTGCAAATGCCTTCTCACACACAGTGCACTTGAAGGGTTTCTCTCCCGTGTGTGTTCTCTGGTGCCTCTGAAGAAGTGATGGATGTGCAAATGTGTTCTCACACACAGTGCACTTGAAAGGTTTCTCTCCTGTGTGTGTTCTTTGGTGCTGTGTCAAGTTTCCAGTACGATCCGTGCTGTTTGCATACTGGTCACATTGTTGCCTTTTTGTACAGAGCTGTGCTGAGTGCCTTCGCTCCATCACACCAATTCTGAAGAGGAAGTGTCAGAGGAAGCGTCAGCTGCAGACAGAAAAAAAATATCCACACCATCTATGTCAGTATGGAGGGACAGAGGAATGCATATGTACACAGTCTAACATGACATACACGTCTATACTTATTCATATTTTCATGATATAGTGAAAAAGATTTCCCAATTTATCACACGGTCTGTTAAGGCACACAATGACAGGACAAATGGTCACCAATATGCTTGGACGCCCTAGAATTGAATGCTCGGATGAACAGACCTAACCTCAGCTGCATATGTGCCGTGTTCATTTCCTGACTGTTTCCATTCGTATAAAAAGTTCCAGAGGAAAACTAAAATAAATTATTGTTTTGATTTAACCTCCGTGTTCAAAAGAGTTAATATACTTTACAGCAAATATAAACTTAACACTGTCACACACTGGCATGGTAAAAAGGTGGTGTGTCCAAAAACATGCCTGGCTGCTTTCATCTACTCAGTATTAATGCTTCCTCACATCACCAAATAATTAAGGATCAATCAACATAGCAGAGGCCTACAATAAGTCAGATACCACTTATCAATCATGTTTGCTGAGTTCATAATGCAGTAAGATAACTGCATCACCACTCCCCACATAAACAAACTCTTACATACATACATTTCACATGAATCAGTAACAGATATCAACAAAACAGCCACCATTCATCAATAATTGGAAGTAACCTTGTCACAATGCTCATCCCATGATAGGTGCAATTTAATGCCATGTGTGGGTCACTTGTCAGCAGGTCATAGGAATTATCGGTGTGTCAAGGGATGACTGAGATGATTGACAGATGTGTAGTGGTGTTAACTACTCGCTGTTCGCAAACTATGAGAGAGCGGATCGTAAACAAGGTTTTCCAACTCAATCAAACAGTCAGGGTCAAAGGGCGTGAGGTAGGATCCAAACGCCAGATTGGGAAGGACCAATCGGAGGGTCCCACAAGGTGGCCGGGGATTGGACAACCCGGCCACGAACAGGTATAAAAGCCAGAGCGCTGAGAGCTCTTGGCCAGTTCTGCTACACGAAGACCCAAGTCGGCCGAAGACATCTAGGACCCTGGACAAAGCCCTCCAGCCCTTATCAGGGCTAGGGCTCAGTGTAACCAGTGGTTGGGGAGAGATCACCTAGGTCCAGCCAGAGGACACTGGGATAGCAGGGAGATTAGATAGCCTGCAAGGTCCGGAGGCTGTCTCCTCAGGGTAACGGGTGAGGGGACCATATACCCCCTTTGTGTGATATGGACTGTGTATTAAGATAATAAACAGTGTGTGCCATAAAGAAGTTTAACACGTAGGCTTTCGCGACCAATATTATTCATAATCAACGTTTTTCGGTTTAGATCGCGTTATTTATAAATGTGTCATAACCCTCCACCACCCGACACGGCCAATCAGTAAAAAAGTGTCACGTTGACAAAAGACAAATAGTTCACTGCTTTAGCCCACCGGTGTGTTGAAGCGTGAAACCACAACATTTACAATTTGAGTATGACGTTTCACTGGTAATTGCATCCAGCATCATCGGGCAATTCGCCAGAATGGTGAATTCGCCAGAATGGTGAATTGCCCGATGATGCTGGATGCAATTACCAGTGAAACGTCGTACTCAAATTGTAAATGTTGTGGTTTCACGCTTCAACACACCGGTGGGCTAAAGCAGTGAACTATTTGTCTTTTGTCAACGTGACACTTTTTTACTGATTGGCCGTGTCGGGTGGTGGAGGGTTACGGCACATTTATAAATAACGCGCTCTAAACCCAAAAACGTTGACTATGCCATAAAGAAGTTTAGAAGTCCGTCCTTTACAACACTACAGATGCACCAGCTGTGCTCCCCGCTGTCTTGCTGCGTTTTAGGCACCCAGCATTCCACCCATTCATGCGAGCGTCGCTCCTCTGACCTCATTGTTGTTGCAAAGCAAATACCTCCAACTGCCCTGCAGCATGTCACCAGCTTCCTCCACTGAGGCCGATCTTGACACTCCTGGTACCAGTCATCAGCAGGTGTGATCACCTCCACATCCTCCAATCTCTTCTCTAGCCAATGCCATGCCTGATAATAGGTTTTTCCCTTTTTTCTGGCAAAAAAATCTTAAAACACCAAACTGAAACCTTTAACAGGGAATCATGTCTACATTAACCACAATGCTTGTGGTCAGAATGCAAACAAAAAAACATACTCTGATAATATATGCATTGTCCTTGAAACGGATTGGTCGACACCAGAGACAGCTTTCTTTTAAGCCTCATCTCAAACGGTGTGGACCAATCAGTTTCAAGGACAATGCATCTATTTTAGAGTATGTTTTTTTTTGCATTCTGACCATAAGCATTGTGGTTAATGTAGACATGATTTCTTGTAAAAGGTTTCAGTTTGGTGTTTTAACATCTTAACACCTGTTTTGTTGCAGGAAAAAAGGGGAAAAATCTATTATCATATTTTGGTACTGGAAAAGGAGATCCCATGATGTAAATGCCATGCCTGTTTAGACCCTAATATTTGGACTAACAGAAGCTGCTTGAACATGCGTTGTCTGGTTATGCAGGAATGATGACCCAACCAATGCAGCCTCGCCTGCCAAAGAGACTCACTGATTATATTCTGTACTGATATTTTAGGGGTCTGTAAGGTTCTAATACAATCTTGCCTGGTTCAATAGAGGAGGGAACATAGGCAGGCCAGCCTTAAATGTATAAGCCAGCACAGACGGTCCTTAAAATACGTTAATATTTTGGATCCATAGAGAAAGGAGTAATATCTGTGGCTAAAAAGAATCACAGCTTTGTTAGTTTCTAAATCTGCTTGTCCAGGTGAGGGTTTTAGTGGCAGCACATTGAGTAGGGTGGTTCAGACTTCCCTTTCCCTGGCGACAGATTTTAGTTCTTCCTGGGGATTTCCCATGTGTTCCCAGGCCAGCCGAGCGACATAGTCTCACCAGCGTGTCCTGGGCCGGCCCCGGGGTCATCCCCCAGTGGGACGTGCCTGGTAGAGTGCGAGGGGGAGTCTATTGGGGGGCATCCTTACATACATTCTATATTGATATCACCCCTGGAACGAGGTCTGGGGTGGTGTTCACCAACAAGCACCTGGTGGCTAGGTGACTCACGTAACCCATTGGGGCCCAGCCTCGAATGGCTTCGTGGCGCTGTCCTGTGCGCCCACCATCCGCAGGATGAAGCGTAAGAGGCAGGTGCGATGCCAGTATGGCAGGGAGATGGATGGTCTCAGACAGACTAGACCTTGGCGATGGACACTCACAGCTTTGTATGGAGCAAAAGTCGAGGCAACTTCCACAGTGCTACACTAATGAAATGAATGCTGCTCGGCTAATTTGAAGTGAGACTGGCTGCCAAACCAGAGCTGGTTGTGAACACATTAACCAGGTATGGGAGCTCCTCCACAACTTGTAGAACTGCCTGATTATCCAAGGAGAGTTCAGCAGGTGCAGAAATTCCCAGGGAGGGAATTCATGTTTGTGGAACATACTCAAGGCCCCATTTCATGATGGAATTATCCAGGCATAGCACAAGATTCCTCAACTCAATCTCATTGAGAATCCATTACCAGATCATCAGCAAATGCAACATCGTTGACCTGCAGGGAACGGCCCGTTAATTATAACCAGGCATCGATTAGCATACTATTGTAACCGTAACAAATGCAATTGATTAAGATGACCATTGTGAGCTTTTAAAACTACGTAATCATTTAAAATGCTATGTAATGTAATGCATGGGGCCAGAGTGAATTTCTGCCACAAGCCAAGTTGAATAGGAAATGACTCTGACTCTTGGTCACGCAGCTTTAGACAGGCCTGCCCAAAATCATGAAAATCCTCAACGAATATGAGCAGAGGCAGAGACATCGAAAACAAAAAACCAACCCAAAGCCCCAAGCCTATTTATGGTACTATAGGCCTCAATTATATAAAGAAAGCAGAGATATAGTTTCTGCTGAAAATCCGCACTCCTCTGCTGTAGTGGATGGACAGAAAATACAGCAGGCCCTTTAATATCGCGGAGGTTACGTTCTTAGAAAGTGCCGCGCAAAAGCTAAAAGCACGATAATCAATACTTAAGCCTTACCTAAGTAATCGCATTAGGTAAAGGGCAACTAAAATTTACATCACAATTGAAATAAGTACTGTACTGTATTCCAAATAAACTATAAACTAAACAATTGAAATAAATCTTGACTTCAAGCTTTCATATTCTTTGGGTCTTTCAGTAAAGTCACGTAGATAGTTCAAAGAAAATAACAAAAAACTACAACGTTTCGATCACAACACAAGTGATCGTCATTAGGAGGAAAGCTGCTGAATGAAGACTTTTATATGGTGTAGTCCTAGGGTCATAAACGAAGTTGGCGGGGCTAGTGATGTTTAGGTGAGAGATTAGCATGTTAATGTAAGATCGGAGAGCGGCATTCGCAACGAGTGCGCGGGTGGCGATGTTAATGTGAGAGATTAGCATGTTAATGTAAGATCGCAGAGCCACCGTGACGTAGAGGTCGGTGTCCGTAGGTGGCCCTGTTGGCGCGAGAAATTCAACCTGTTAATGTAAAATCAGAGAGCCGAAGCCATGGGAAAAAATAAAAAATTTACATCAGAAGGTGGCAGGAAGGGAACATCACAGCCAGTTATGACTTAAACTGGTTGATAACGTCCTTCCAATGATTGTTAAGTTTGTACCCATCTTCTCGGTTAAAAATGTATCTGTGTCTGTATATATGGATGGCTTCATGAACAAATCTTTGTTGATAACCAGTGGGTTTGCAAAGTATCTTCGTCTTAGAGAAAAACATTTCACGTGACCCCACAGCATTAAAACAATGATCAGCCACGGTCGAGGTATTGGTCCTACCGTGTTTCAGATCTGCCTTATGTTTACGAACACGGTCCGAGACATGTCGCTTAGTTTCCCCAATGTAGATACTGCTGCAGACACAGCTTAGTTTGTAGACGCCAGGGTATTGCATATCAGAGATCACATCCTTCACAGAAGTGATCAGATCACAAATTTTATGTACTGTGTTAAATCGAACCTGGATATTATTTGTTCATGATTTAGATTTTTTGAAATCCTATTGGTGACTCCTGCTATGGCAAGGTGATGGTTTTGATTGGGTCCTTGTTATTTTCTTTGAACCATCTGTGACTTTATCAAAAGACCCAAAGAAAATTTTAAAAAACATTGAGAAACCGTATACAAAAAATATTCCAAGACAATAAAAGAGTATAACTATATGGTTAAACACGTGGCGCACACTGTAGGCCGAGTGCAACCGAGGACAAACACGTGCGCTTGCGCAACACTCGGTTGCACGAGTAAACCATCACCTAATTTGGAAAGGAAACAGGTGCAGCCCCGGGTCAGCCCGGGGCTGCACCTGCTTAAATGCACTCACAACATCTGAAGTCGCTGTCATTCTGACGGCTGAGCAACATGGCACTCGAGGAATCGTCTTGTAACTGAGAAACAATACCCTGCACAGAATTGAAGCGCACCGATCAAATGATGATCTTCAATGTCCACGGATGTTTTAGCAAGGTGATGATGGCTAACATTTCCTACTTCGCCAAGCTGACCCAGCAGCAGGCTTGCCAACACAAAAGATTTCCGACATGGACTTCTTTGCCTTCAGGGTCATAGTGCGAAACGGCAGCTTCAATCTATTCTTGAGATGCAGAGCTCTTCCGCCAATTTGCTGTCGACATGTACGCAAGCTTCATTCGATTAAACCCACCAGATGGCAAAACATCCAACATTGTCTATCCTGAAGCTCTCCGTGGGTAACGAATTTAAAAGCTGCCCTCATTATGAAACAAACAAGACCTGCGATTGTATAACACAACCAAAAACCCGTGACAATATACACACATTTAGACTTCATTGGCAGAATTCAATAATTATAATAAAGCCAGCATGGCAAGACATTACTCTTAATGTTTGATTATTGAAACCTGAGCTAAGCCGGGTAACTTAGTTATTACTGAATAAATACTATACTGTACTTCAGATGATGTTGTGCGTGATTTGGGAGCGGTAGTGAAATGGTTAGTGTGCTGCGCTATGAACCCAGCGACCTGATTAATATTCTCACAGAGCCAAGCCACAAGATTTGGCTGTCGCCTAATGAAGCTGGTTGTAATTACTGGCAAAACGTCGTACTCAGATTGTAAATGTTGTGGCTTGGCTCTCCAATACACAACCCGTGTGCTGTACTAGTGACGAATTGGCACGTTTTGTTTACGTGACAAACCTTACTAGTTGGCTGTGTCGGGTGTGGGGGGTTTAACGACACATTTATATATTTAAGGCGATCTAACCCAAACAAACCTGGATTATGGATGTACATTTGGAGTTTGCGTGTCTCTCTCTCTCCATGTTTGCGTGGATTTTTCCTCGGGTCCTCCGGTTTTTCCCTCCATATTTAGTCAACATCACCACGCGTTTAGAGTATTTGACCGATATACATTTCCACACGTTGATAAGCCACTTTGTTGTGGGCAGGTCGCTTCTAAAAAAACGGTTTAGCTTAAGTGGGATTGGCCTGATAAAATAAGTAAAAACTCTAGAAATATTTAAAAGAAAAAAAAGTGTCTAAGTAGTGAGCCAGGTGAAGACAAATTAAACTTAAGCAGAGACTTAAAGCAAATGAAATCAGGAGGAAAGGCGCCGCATTGTTAGGCCCCGCGTTGTAATGTTCCAACCTGGACATCGATTCCATACTCGCTGATACTCAATTGATATCCCTACGAGAGAGAGGAGCGAGGCTCTACCTGGGTAAACAACAACAACCACCACCACGACAACAAAAACAACCACGATGTGAACTTCTCACCTCTGATCTCCGTGAGTGTGCGCGCAGAGCTGCAGCTTCCTGATATCTCGTGACGTCACGCTGCAGCAGGTGACATGACGTCATTTGCGGGATACAATAGCCTCCCCCAATGAGAGGCGGAGGAATTGAATAAATTATGGTGACCCGGGCCCATGTGTTGTGATGGGCGTGGCTGCTTGCCCCGTCGCAACTCACGACGGTATTTATGATTAAATTATGTTAATGAACCGCCAGTGACTGGCGTAGCTGCCTTGATGACATGACGTCACTGGCTGGGTTGACGTCAGAGAGCGGGGTTAGAGTTCAAGTTGATTGAGATTCCTTTTCCATTGCTCCCTTTCTTGATCAGAGCACCCTTGGGTGGGTCAGCTCAATAACGTCAATATTATTGTACGTACACTTTAGATTTCAAGCTTTCGTAACTGCAAGGATCATACTCTTTGGTTTTTTCGGTAAAGTCACGTAGGTTAAAAGAAAACAAATTAAATCATGACGTTTCGGAGGCAACACAAGCTTCTGTCTTCAGGTGAAACCGTCACAGTAAAATTGCTGTATCAAGCAATTTTACAGCAATTTTGCTGTGACGGTTTCACCTGAAGACGGAAGCTTGTGTTGCTTCCGAAACGTCGTGATTTAATTTATTTGTTTTCTTTTAACCTACGCGACTTTACCGAAAAAACAAAAGAGTATACGTACACTGTACACTGTGTGTGGAGTGGTAGTGTAGCGGTTAGCGCACTGCGCTATGAACCCGTGACCCGAGTTCGATTCCCGCTCACGGCCAACACCCAGTGACTCAGGCTCAAATGAATACCTGGTGCGGTGTGTAAACATCGCCACTAGGGAGACAAAGGTGGCCGGGCGTGGTGTTGGCCACCCACCCCCTCGTGTGTTGTTGGCCTTCATAGGTGCTCGCTAACAGCACTTGCCCCAAGTCTGTTAAGGCTATATGGGGATCTTTGTGTACACTGTTGGCATAGTAGGCGGGCGTTCGACACTTCAAGTGGCCTTAACGTACACATAGCCTGGCACAAGCGCCGTGGTGACGTATACTCTAAGTGCAGATTGTGGGTACACTTTGTGCACACAATACATGTCTACACAGTGTGTTGTGTGGTCCGAATCAGTCAGGCAGGATTATCTTTTCATCAGCTGCGCAATGCTGTGTGGAAGCTACCTGTTCAATCGCTCCGCACGAAGCTTCGGGTCTTCTCGGCCAGTCATGCCCTCCCTTCGAAAGGCATGTGAAACGTGGACTTCTCTAAATGGAACATCTGCGCCGGTTAAAACATTCACGCTGGCATGCCTACACTCAGATTGAGGGAAGCCAAGTGGTAGCGCATTCTCTTTTTATTGCAGAGAATCAAGGTACAAATCCGACAGGCTCCCCTGGCTACTCCAGTAACATCAACCAAAATATGCACCGTCTGCTGAACAGTGGATGTAAATCATACTATTGTGTCATTCAAAACGCATAGGTCATTGCATGTTGGTGTCAGCCAAAATTTGGATAATTCAAAATAGTATCCAGAAATTACATGACAGAGATTACACATCAATTATCAGTTAGGTATGGTTTTGGACACACCACCACCTTTTTACCATGCCAATGTGTGACAGTGTCAAGTTTGTATTTTCAGTAATGTATATTAACTGTTGAACATGGAGGTTAAATCAAAAGAATAGTTTATTTTAGTTTTCCTCTAGAACTTTTTATAAGAATGTAAACAGCCAGGAAAATATCTCGGCACATATGCAGCTGAAGTTAGATCTGTTCATTCGAGCATTCAAGCCAATCTGAGCCTGGCTTCACACCTCAAAGTTTCGATTGAACATTAATCTATGCATTTCTGCATAATACAAATAGTATTGTTTTCAACACCCATTGCTATGTTAGCTGAATTGTTCTTTAATAAATATTTTCGTAGCTAGACAGCCGAAATTGTGTGCTTGGAGTTTTTGGTAAACATTCATTTTGAAGATACTAGGGCATCCAGGCATATTTATGACCATTTGTCCTCTAATAGTGTGCCTTAACAGCCAGTGTGATGAATTGGGGAATCGCTTTCACTATATCATAAAGATATGAATAAGTATAGACGTGTAAGTCATGTGTGACTGTATATATATTAATACCGTAGATGGTATGGATATGTTTTTCTGTCTGCAGCTGACGTTTCCTCTGACGCTTCCTCTGCAGAATTGATCTGATGGAGTAAAGGCACTCAGCTCAGATCGGTACAAGAAGGAAACAATTCGACCAGAATGCAAACAGCACGGATCGTACTGGAAATTTTACACAGCACCAGATAACTCACACAGGAGAAAAACCTTTCAAGTGCACTGTGTGTGAGAAGACATTTGCACAGTCATCAGTTCTTCAGAGCCACCAGAGAACACCCACAGGAGACAAACCCATCAAGTGCACTTTGTGCAGCACGGCGTTTGCATGGCCTTCTGTTCTTCAGAGCCACCAGAGAACACACACAGGAGAGAAACCCTTCAAGTGCACTCTGTGCGGGAAGGCGTTTTCACAGTTAGCACATCTTCAAAGACACCAGAGAATACACAGGCATCAGAAGATCCCCAAGGAGTGTGGTCTGAAATCGACTTGTGAAAGTCAAAGTGCTGCAATGAGCCAATCCTTTCTGAAACAAGAACCAGAAGGAAATCCCGGCTTGGACACTTTAAAAGGTATCAACGTGAAATGTGAAGAGGCGAATGTGAAATGTGAAGAGGCGACACTGAAGAGCGAAGAAATGAGGTAAAATGTGAATATGATGATTCAACTCCAACATCGGACCTTCACATTGATGAAGGCAACGTGAAGCAGGAGGATAATTCTGACTGTGAGGCAGAGCAAGTCAACTCCCAGCAGTTTGTGGAAGTGGAGGTGTGGGTGGACTTCCTAGACAATACAAAATCAAATGGAGACCCGGTAGATGTGTAAGCGTGAGACAATGAAGCTCCAATAGATTCACCTTTGTCACGGGCTTTTAATGAAAATAACGTGAAGTTGAACACTCAATTCCTATGTTTAACCTGCAGAGTAAGAGCAGCCAGTATTTGCGGACCTGTGGGTTGGGTAGATCTCTAACCAGGAGTGAGAGCCAATCAGCTCCAAATCATTCACTATGTTATAATAATATTAGCATTTGTATGGTGCTTTCTTAATTGCCTCAGCAACTCGGAGTTTTGTTTCAAATCTCATCACAAACACTCAAAGAGCATGTTGTATATATGCCTTTTTCAAAAATGTAAATTAATAGTGATTCTGCCCTTTTTTATAATTTTGATTGGGATGTTGCGCTGGGGCACGGAAAGGGTGAGTACCCCCCTGCCTCCTACTTTGCCACACAAAAGACAACTGGAGGATGATTACTCGCAAGCCTACTTGGGAAGTCGTAAAATTTAATTTTAAAAACTGGCAAACCCAAGTGGGGGCTAATGACATTCTGTGGGAAATCCCCAGTTGACTTCAAGAAAAGACTGCCATAAAGGAAACAACCCACAATAAAACCAACAAGACGGAAACAGCAAGGGTCACAAACCTCCTCGGACAGCGAAATCCACCCAAGGGCAGTACATCATTATGAGCTGACTGGGGTTTTTTAAATATAATAGTAAAGTTGGAAGCTTAGCTATATCTTCAACCTCAGGATATCAAAATATAACTTGAGAATAAGAAGCACGGATCCCTGGCGATGCAGGCGGGGAACAAAGGTTACCAAAACCCTCGGAATATTCTTGGTAACAACTATGGTAGTCCACGAATCTTTGTTAAGCATGAACCAAATAATTATGAAAATATTAGACCTATGGTCATTCAGAAGAGATGCAATGTGAAATATGTCAATCACACACGACCAAGATAATATGTATTTCACGAGATCAGAGCCTCACCAACCGCCTTTGTCTTCCAGTAGCTAACACAGCACATGGTAGCAGTAAATTAAGTATGCAGGGGGCGCCTCCCCCTAACATATCAAATACCACGCAAGAATTCCAAACCGTGACGTGAGTGCTGTGAATGCTGCTCAAAACATACTTTAAGTCTCTTTCAGAGTCAAAACTGCGGAAAGTGGTACGGTACCAAGCTATAAGAGGTGTAAAATTTTTTTTGTTTTACTTCCAACCCGTGATGAGAGGACGTAAAACATGGCGACAGCAAGCACACCTCTGCACAATAGGTCACGACTTCAAAGGCCACAGCGCCCGTTTTTGAGAGAGAATCTAAGTCTGAGGCGAGAAAAATGTAACACTTCCAACCCGTGAACGGAAACATGGCGGTAATAAAGACATCTGGACAACAAACAGCCTAAGCGACTTCAAAAGGAAAACAGCTGCCCCTTTGTGAGAAGAAAGAGCCTGAGGTGGAAAAATTAATATATTAGCAAGGACTCAAGAACAGAAATCAGTACTGCGAGTGACAGGCGCCGGAGATTGCCCTCGTGACTGGCAAAATTGATAGGGAGCTCTGCATTGGCAGAAGCCATGCATCACGGAGAGTTTAAAAAAAATGTTTGCGTCATTGAGAGAGGCTGCCAGCCAAGGCTGGTACTCGCAGTATTACAATACAAACGTGGGGAAGAGTGCTGTAGCATTACTATTTCCGGGGGCGTGGTCGCTGTGTATAGCCAACACATGCGATCATAGAGTGACAATCGTTATGATTGTGCTCAGATCACAGTCAACCCTTCGAGGGAAAACTGTTGCAACCATTATTCATGAGAGTGCCCCTTTAAACCGCAACCCACAGGCGAAGTTGAGTTGAGGGTTTGATCAGAGACTGACATGGAATGATATAACTTGATCTGGGGGGGGGGGATACGATAGGCGCTGTCTCTCCACAGTCTAAAGAAGAGGCATTGCTGCTGGCCACGTGGAATTCCGAGCAGTCATAGTGGAGGTGAGGCTGCCCTTCCTATATTGGGAGTTGGACTGATCACGCCTGAATCTGAGGAATATAGGGGGGTCACTCATGGGTTGGATCTGGCTTTAGTCACCACGAGGGGTGGACGGTCCTCTATTCACAGGATAACACCAAACAGGGAGAGGCTCTTGTTCTGAAAAATATAAATAAGGGGGAGTGTGAGTGTGGTGCCACAGCAACGGAGCAACTCTGCCGGCGCTGCTATCCCCCCGCAACCCCCCATACGAACGCACGCACACCCCCTCTAAACACACACACACGTAGGGCCTCGTGGTGGGGGGGGGTCATCTGGCACTCTGGGTTTTTACCCGAGGGCCCCCTCATGGGGATGTCCCATGGTTTCCCAATGCCAGGAGATTGGCCGCCCCCTCCCCCAGTGAATTGGCTTAGAATTGTATGGGCATGACGAAGCTTCCCGGGCAAACCGCAATGAGAACACACCGAACACAGGGCAATAGGTCCGTGGGGAGAGCAAAACACCTAGCGAGCTGGCTAAAACAACAAAGCATCAACCAAGAACACGGGAGGGAAGGACGGACACTTAGACAACGGGTTATGAGGCAAGTGAGAGAAAGACGCCAGGTAGGCACACGATTGGCCAGCAGGGTACTGCTCTCTGCCCAGCCCTGTCCGGATTGAAAGAGAGGGCCCGATTGGCTGGGAGGACAACACAACTTGACCAGGGATTTTTGAATTGGGAAGAGATAAAAGGAGGGAAGAGGAGAAACATTGGGCAGTTCTCCTCGAGTCAGCCAGCGACCCCATCGGACTCCCAGCCGCTTGTAGCGTCCGAGGGACGCTAGCGAGTGCAGCCACAACTCAACCCAGGCAGAGACCTCTCGGACCCTCGTCCCTCCGACTCCCATCGCGTCCGTGGGATACCGTGAGTACGTCAGAGGGGTGAGGAATAGCGCGAGGGTGCAACGAGGGTTTGGATAGAGATAGGTGGGACACTGCTCGCTGGGTATCTGCTCCGGGTCACGCGGGGGTTTTTTTTCGGGCGAGCCAGTAGTAAACTTTAGCACAGAGCAACGCCGCTGCGTGGTTTCTGTGTGTGTGGCGAGAGCGAAGGAGTACGTGCGTATGTGTGACGATCGGCGTGTATTCAATCATAAACGATTCCTGACGTTCGCGTGCATGTTTGCACGGCGGACTAACGCGTGAATATTATCATCAATACGATCGTCGTTGTGCCACGTGTGCGCAATCGCGTGCGGGTTTACTTAGCGCACTTTACGCAGTGTGTTCGCGTTGCGACGATCACATAAGGGGTGTCGGCGTGGTGCGTAATTCGAGCTTGCGTGCGAGTGAGGCTGCGCTGCGTAGTAACTCATTGACTGCGCCCGCGTCCGCGCATCCGCCGTGCTATTTTTAGCGCGAGCCGTGGCCGTCGTCCTTGCCCGTGTGCCTGCACGAGCGCGCGCTTGCAAGTCGCCACCTCGGCATTAGTGGTGGTTGACGTGGGGAGTGTGTGGAATAACCCGAGGCGGTAGGGAGCCAGCCACTAGCCATGTCCCACAGAGAGGACGCTGGTGCAAGGGGGCCGATCACTCCATCGGTGGCAGCCTAGCGGGGAGGAGAGGAGGAGGAAGGGGGAGAGGAGGAGGGGAGCATAAGCCCTCACATGAGCGCGATTGCAAAAAGTAGGAAGCAGAGACTGCTGCAAGTACCTTTAAAGGTAGGCACGGTGCACAAAGGGGTGGCTATCGCCTTACAAATACAGGATGCACACACACACAAATACAAACCCACTCAACACGGCGCGATTATTGCAACCTTCTACTCTACGGACCGTCTGGTAATTTTTTTTTTATAAAGCTGAAGTATGTACAAAAATTTTAGGCAGATGTCGTGAAGGGTACTGCAAGAGCTGACCATGTCCGTCCAGTGCTCATTGAGCTGCATTGACTTCCGTTGCTAAACGCATACATTTTAAGGTCCAGCTTAGACTAGGACCCTGGGAACCCCCAGACCCGACGTCCTTCTAAGGGCCGGGACTGAGGACATTGGCTGGGTCGAGTCAGCTGGCTTCCCCTAGGTCCCCCTAGGTCCCCCTAGCCCAGGGGTCTGCAACCTTTAAGACATAAAGAGCCACTTGGACCCGTTTCCGAAGGAAAAAATAAACTGGGAGCCGCAAAACCATTGCAACTATTAAAACAAATATAACACTGCATATATTGTTTCTTACCTTATTGCTATATACAGGATCGTGCAGTCAGCTGTCAATCTGAATAAAAAAAGGACTTTTTCACTTAACAATGTAAAATATATTTTTGCAAATTAATAGCTAAATTACCTGGTTAATGGGATTTTTGCTCCTGAACCTCAGTGCACAGTGTCTGCACATCAGGGCTGTAAGACGTCACCTTCATTTTCACACAGGCTTGCAAGCTGTCATCTGTGAGGCGTGATCGATGTTTGTTTTTAATATAGTTCATGTTGGAGAAGACCTGCTCACATACATATGTGGAGCCGAAGATCGACAGGACTCCAAATGCATACTTTTTCATGTTTATATAAGTGTTGGGGATGGCATTCCATGTTTCGAATACAAGTTTGTCCTGTTTGGGAAGGTTTTCAATATCACTCCATTTATGATTCTGAGCCAGAATGGCCTTCTGACGGGCAACATCCTCAAGAGTAGCGGTCAAGCATTTGAACTTGGACACCCATATATCTTTGTCGGCTATATCGGCCAGTTCCATCTCAAGATCAGGTTGACTTACACCTGCAAATGCAGTCATATTCAATAGGGATGGATCGATCGCCAGGGGAGTGACAGGGAAGGATAATGTCGTTTTTTCCTCTCTGAACTCACAGAATCGTTTCCCAAACGAACTTTGCATTGTGGTGATTGCAGACTTGAAATATTCCAAATTTATCGTATCATGACTTTGTTTGAACTCTCTCAAAGAGGGAAAGTGAGACAGTGTACCTCTCTGTAAATCTTTGACAAACACTGTCAACTTGCGCTCGAATGCCAAAACCTCCTCCAGCATGTGCAGGGCTGTGCCTCCTTTCCCCTGAAGGGTTGTATTTAGCGTGTTTAGATGTGCTGTCATGTCTACCATAAAATGTAATTTTTCCAGCCACTCTGGCTGTTCCAGCTCAGCAAAGGTGAGCTCTTTGCTGCCCAGGAAGGTTTTTACTTCTTCCAAACATGTGACAAAGCAACGGTAACGTTATTGCCTGTCACCGGGCGGGCAGTGTGGAGCGGAGCGGCGACCTGTCAGCAGCGGCAACGCCAGAGCAGGTGTCACAGTGCGCCTCCTCCCCTCGCTAGCATCCGCCCCGGAGCCGCGGTCAAGATTCAAAAGAGCCGCATGCGGCTCCGGAGCCGCAGGTTGCCGACCCCTGCCCTAGCCGGAGGGCTGATATATCTAGAGGAAGTAGTCCCAGTGATTAGGACATGCTGGCCCGGAGGCTATACCGCCCCAGGGTATCGGGTGGATGGGGCCGATACCCCTTTGTGTCAGGGACTTTGTGTAACCGTTATAGTTATAAATAAACGTGTTGCCTCCAGAGAAGACTGGGTCTCTATTCATTACCACTACACATATATACAGACACATACACAATTTCAACCGAGACGATGGTTTTAAACTCAGAACAAGAGCCACTCCCTGTTTGGTGTTATCTTATGATTAGCGGACCGTCCACCCCTCGTGGTGACTAAAGCCAGATCCAACTTATTAGAGACCCCCCTATATTTCTCAGATTCAGGCGTGATCAGTCCAACTCCCAAAATAGGAATGGCAGCCTCTCCTCCATTATGACTGAACGGAATTCCACGTGGCCAGCAGCAATGTCTCTTCTTTTTGGAAATAAAGATACATCAAAGACATATATCTCCTTGGAGCTGATGGTGTTTGATGGTTTGCCTCGGCAAGATGTTAACTATCTTGTTTGATATGCAGGAGGTCGTTGGTTCGATTTTGACCTCTGTGGTCGCGGGGTTTTTCTCCGGGTCGTTTAGGTTTTTCCTTCACATTCAGAAACATACATTGATAGTATTTGGCTGATAAGCCATTTGATTAAGCTATAATTGTTGGCCAGGTCGCTTCTGAAAAAGTGCTTTAAAGCTCAGTTGGCCTTACCTGGTAAAACAACATATTAGTATTTCGATTTAAAGCTTTCGTGACTGCAGGGATTCATCTTCTTGGTTCTTTCGGTAAAGTCACGTAGAAGGCAAGTAATAAAATAATAAAAAACAAAACAATAAAATAATTCTCACGACGTTTCGGCCACAACGCAAGCAGCCGTCCTCAGATGAAGAATGAAACACCACCAAGCTTGGAGCGTATATTTAAGCTGGGTTGGAGGGGTGGAAGAAAAGCGCCTTGACAAAATAATTTGCATATCAAGAGGAATTTAGCATATTTATGGGAAATGCGTAGGAGGAGTTTCAAAGTCATATTATGCCCGTGCATTATGCAGGATTAGCAGCATCAAAGGGAGGGGATGGGGGTAGCATTAACAAAGGGAAGAAATGTTAATAGTATGTAGCTGCAGTTACTAAACAACCACATAAAAAACTAAAGCATAAACTACATAGTATCATCAGTATACTAAATATAATCTCCAATAAGCTGAGCTGCTAACAGTAAGTAATACATTACAATTCTATGTCGCAAAAAATATAATATACTTCCAGCTAAACTTTTTTCTCTTACATCACACGGGTCTACCCCGTACTATATACTACCATAGACAAACCCAACATTAAATTATATACTGTATTACTATACACCACTCTATACCTTCGTCTATAATATTACCGTAAGTATTATTCTACCCACCGAATTGTATAGCACACTGCTGTATATTCACTATACAATTACGATACTGTATATTACCTTATACATTGTATTAACATTTTTATACTATTTATACAATCTGCTATACACTATACCATTGACCGTCGCGTGAAAGATACTAAGAGGAAGCAACGAAATATGTCAATGGGAGAATGGTGTAGGGAGACTTGCAGCGGAGCAAAGAATCCATTCCCTGTGGAGAATACAAGATATATTTCGATTTAAAGCTTTCGTGACTGCAGGGATTCATCTTCTTGGTTCTTTCATTAAAGTCACGTAGAAGGGAAGTCTCAAAGTTATGTGGAATCCCTCCCCGTAGAGGCGGTTAAATTTCGATTTAAAGCTTTCGTGACTGCAGGGATTCATCTTCTTGGTTCTTTCGGTAAAGTCACGTAGAAGGGAAGTCTCAAAGTTATGTGGAATCCCTCCCCATAGAGGCGGTTAAATTTCGATTTAAAGCTTTCGTGACTGCAGGGATTCATCTTCTTGGTTCTTTCATTAAAGTCACGTAGAAGGGAAGTCTCAAAGTTATGTGGAATCCCTCCCCGTAGAGGGGGTTAAATTTCGATTTAATGCTTTTGTGACTGCTGGGATTCATCTTCTTGGTTCATTCGGTAAAGTCACGTAGAAGGGAAGTCTCAAAGTTATGTGGAATCCCTCCCCGTAGAGGCAGTTAAATTTCGATGTAAAGCTTTCGTGACTGCAGGGATTCATCTTCTTGGTTCTTTCGGTAAAGTCACGTAGAAGGGAAATCTCAAAGTTATGTGGAATCCCTCCCCGTAGAGGTGGTTAAATTTCGATTTAAAGCTTTCGTGACTGCAGGGATTCATCTTCTTTGTTCTTTTGGTAAAGTCACGTAGAAGGGAAGTCTCAAAGTTATATGGAATCCCTCCCCGTAGAGGCGGTTAAATTTCGCTTTAAAGCTTTCGTGACTGCAGATATTCATCTTCTTGGATCTTTCGGTAAAGTCACGTAGAAGGGAAGTCTCAAAGTTATGTGGAATCCCTCACTGTAGAGGCGGTTAAATTTCGATTTAAAGCTTTCGTGACTGCAGGGATTCATCTTCTTGGTTCTTTCGGTAAAGTCACGTAGAAGGGAAGTCTCAAAGTTATGTGGAATCCCTCACCATAGAGGCGGTTAAATTTCGATTTAAAGCTTTTGTGACTGCAGGGATTCATCTTCTTGGTTCTTTCGGTAAAGTCACGTAGAAGGGAAGTCTCAAAGTTATGTGGAATCCCTCCCCGTAGAGGCGGTTAAATTTCGATTTAAAGCTTTCGTGACTGCAGGGATTCATCTTCTTGGTTCTTTCGGTAAAGTCACGTAGAAGGGAAGTCTCAAAGTTATGTGGAATCCCTCCCCATAGAGGCGGTTAAATTTCGATTTAAAGCTTTCGTGACTGCAGGGATTCATCTTCTTGGTTCTTTCATTAAAGTCACGTAGAAGGGAAGTCTCAAAGTTATGTGGAATCCCTCCCCGTAGAGGGGGTTAAATTTCGATTTAATGCTTTTGTGACTGCTGGGATTCATCTTCTTGGTTCATTCGGTAAAGTCACGTAGAAGGGAAGTCTCAAAGTTATGTGGAATCCCTCCCCGTAGAGGCAGTTAAATTTCGATGTAAAGCTTTCGTGACTGCAGGGATTCATCTTCTTGGTTCTTTCGGTAAAGTCACGTAGAAGGGAAATCTCAAAGTTATGTGGAATCCCTCCCCGTAGAGGTGGTTAAATTTCGATTTAAAGCTTTCGTGACTGCAGGGATTCATCTTCTTGGTTCTTTCGGTAAAGTCACGTAGAAGGGAAGTCTCAAAGTTATGTGGAATCCCTCCCCGTAGAGGCGGTTAAATTTCGATTTAAAGCTTTCGTGACTGCAGGGATTCATCTTCTTGGTTCTTTCATTAAAGTCACGTAGAAGGGAAGTCTCAAAGTTATGTGGAATCCCTCCCCGTAGAGGGGGTTAAATTTCGATTTAATGCTTTTGTGACTGCAGGGATTCATCTTCTTGGTTCTTTCGGTAAAGTCACGTAGAAGGGAAGTCTCAAAGTTATGTGGAATCCCTCCCCGTAGAGGCAGTTAAATTTCGATGTAAAGCTTTCGTGACTGCAGGGATTCATCTTCTTGGTTCTTTCGGTAAAGTCACGTAGAAGGGAAATCTCAAAGTTATGTGGAATCCCTCCCCGTAGAGGTGGTTAAATTTCGATTTAAAGCTTTCGTGACTGCAGGGATTCATCTTCTTGGTTCTTTCGGTAAAGTCAAGTAGAAGGGAAGTCTCAAAGTTATGTGGAATCCCTCCCCATAGAGGCAGTTAAATTTCGATTTAAAGCTTTCGTGACTGCAGGGATTCATTTTCTTGGTTCTTTCGGTAAAGTCACGTAGAAGGGAAGTCTCAAAGTTATGTGGAATCCCTCCCCGTAGAGGCGGTTAAATTTCTATTTAAAGCTTTCGTGACTGCAGGGATTCATCTTCTTGGTTCTTTCGGTAAAGTCACGTAGAAGGGAAGTCTCAAAGTTATGTGGAATCCCTCCCTGTAGAGGCGGTTAAATTTCGATTTAAAGATTTCTTGACTGCAGGGCTTCATCTTCTTGGTTCTTTCGGTAAAGTTACGTAGAAGGGAAGTCACAAAGTTATGTGGAATCCCTCCCCGTAGAGGCGGTTAAATTTCGATTTAAAGCTTTCGTGACTGCAGGGATTCATCTTCTTGGTTCTTTCGGTAAAGTCAGGTAGAAGGGAAGTCTCAAAGTTATGTGGAATCCCTCCCCGTAGAGGCGGTTAAATTTCGATTTAAAGCTTTCGTGACTGCAGGGATTCATCTTCTTGGTTCTTTCGGTAAAGTCACGTAGAAGGGAAGTCTCAAAATTATGTGGAATCCCTCCCCGTAGAGGCGGTTAAATTTCGATTTAAAGCTTTCGTGACTGCAGGGATTCATCTTCTTGGTTCTTTTGGTAAAGTCACGTAGAAGGGAAGTCTCAAAGTTATGTTGAATCCCTCCCCGTAGAGGCGGTTAAATTTCGAGTTAAAGCTTTCGTGACTGCAGGGATTCATCTTCTTGGTTCTTTCGGTAAAGTCACGTAGAAGGGACGTCTCAAAGTTAAGTGGAATCCCTCCCCGTAGAGGCGGTTAAATTTCGATTGAAAGCTTTTGTGACTGCAGGGATTCATCTTCTTGGTTCTTTCGGTAAAGTCACGTAGAAGGGAAGTCTCAAAGTTATGTGGAATCCCTCCCGATAGAGGTGGTTAAATTTCGATTTAAAGCTTTCGTGACTGCAGGGATTCATCTTCTTGGTTCTTTTGGTAAAGTCACGTAGAAGGGAAGTCTCAAAGATATGTGGAATCCCTCCCCGTAGAGGCAGTTAAATTTCTATTTAAAGCTTTCGTGACTGCAGGGATTCATCTTCTTGGTTCTTTCGGTAAAGTCACGTAGAAGGGAAGTCTCAAAGTTATGTGGAATCCCTCCCCGTAGAGGCAGTTAAATTTCGATTTAAAGCTTTCGTGACTGCAGAGATTCATCTTCTTGGTTCTTTCGGTAAAGTCACATAGAAAGGAAGTCTCAAAGTTATGTGGAATCCCTCCCCGTAGAGGCGGTTAAATTTCGATTTAAAGTTTTCGTGACTGCAGGGATTCATCTTCTTGGTTCTTTCGGTAAAGTCACGTAGAAGGGAAGTCTCAAAGTTATGTGGAATCCCTCCTCGTAGAGGCAGTTAAATTTCGATTTAAAGCTTTCGTGACTGCAGGGATTCATCTTCTTGGTTCTTTCGGTAAAGTCACGTAGAAGGGAAGTCTCAAAGTTATGTGGAATCCTTCCCCGTAGAGGCGGTTAAATTTCGATTTAAAGCTTTCGTGACTGGAGGGATTCATCTTATTGGTTCTTTCGGTAAAGTCACGTAGAAGGGAAGTCTCAAAGTTACGTGGAATCCCTCCCCGTAGAGGCCATCTGGCTACCATGAGAGATTCGTTCATGAGGCGATCCACATATACAAACACAGAGACAATTTCAACCGAGAAGATGGATTCTGGCTTAGCAATCATTGGAAGGACGTAATAAACCATTTCGGATCTTAACTGATTGTGTTCACGTTTACGGTGACTTTCAGACCGCGTTCCACTCACTGGCATTGTATTCTCCGCAGGGAATGGATTCTTTGATTCGCTACTCTCCCATTAGCATATTTCGTTGCTTCCTCTTAGTATCTTTCACACGACGGTCAATGGTACAGTGTATAATAACAAATAGTATAACATTTATATGTTTAATACAATGTACAAAGTAATATATAGTATCGTAATTGTATAGTGAATATATAGCAGTGTGATATACATTAGGGTGGGTAGAATAATACATATTGTTATATTACAATGTATAAAGTATAGGGTGGTTTATAGCAATACAGTATATAATTTAACGTTGGGTTTATCTATGGCAGTATATAGTACGGTGTAGACTCGTGTGATGTAAGAGAATAAAGTTTAGATGGAAGCATATTATATAATTTTTACGACGTAGAATTGTAATGTATTACTTACTGTTAGTAACTCAGCTTATTGTAGAGTATAGTTAGTATACTGATGATACTATGTAGTTTATACTTTAGTTGTTTACGTGTTGGTTTTAGTTACTGCAGCTACATACTATTAACACTCCTTCCCTTTATTAATGCTACCCCTCCCTTGATGCAGCTGTAACGGGTTCCGGAGACACTTCTTTATTACAATCCAACCGTCCAATAGTCCTGATACTCTGTAACAACTCCCAGGTACACAGCCTAGGCACACAGCCTAGATACACTACTCTGGCTACGCTCTGGAACTCGCCCTCACAAGGTCGTAGAGTCGGGAGTTCCAGAGTCCCACCACTGGCTCTCACAGCGTCCCAGGGTCCTCAGATGGCTGGTCTTGGGTCTTGGGTCTTGAGCTATGACTGGCCCTGATCGTCCAGGGAGCTCCCCTTTTATGCCTAGTCCCCAACGAGGGGTGGGGCCGTGTGCGCCCCCGGGTATCCCACAGAGCACACACAGCCCCCCCCCTTTGGCGGCGCCAAGGGGCTTAAGCGCCCGCGAACCCAACGCCTGGCACCAAGAGGCTTAAGCGTCTGACCCACCTGGGAACCCACGCCTGGCGCCAAGAGGCTTAAGCGCCTGGCCCGCCCAGGGTCCCAGAGCCCCCAGCAGCCCCTCCCTTCTTATGTCACTACATTACCCTCCTCTATGTAGCCTCCAGCCGTCCCGGCTGTCAATAATTAGAAAGTTTAAATTAACGAAAGGGAGAGAGAGAAAAAAATACACGAGCCTCAACAGGAAAAGAAAAAGAGAACAAGAAAGCAACCATAAATACCATAACCAACCTGTACAACTTTACACTATATACAAGCATCAATCAACAAAAAGGTGAAGCAATGACACATGAACAAACGACCCGCGGCACACCTAGCCTTCCTCGGGATCCGCATAGAAAACGGGGAATTAACAACAACAAATATACAGATTCTGACGCGTTGGATGCACAACCACCGCATGGATGGCAGGGTTCCACACCACCCTGCCACCCTCCCATCCGTCAGGTGGTGAGAAGGTGAAGACCAACATGTCTAGCACCCCTCTACACACACTTATCCGGACGTCTGTCTACGTCCCGGGTCGAGAAGTCGTACTTCAGGGCCGACCCATGTACTGGGTAAAGAAGTCGCACTTCAGGGCTGCTCCAGTATCTACATTTTTAAATATATATATAAAATTGACATGACACAAACAAAATAAATCTGCCTGCTCCTGTCTATAAATGGTGGCCGCACGCGCGAACCGCATCTCTAAGGCATCCCGTGCTTGCGTCCCAGCAGCCCTCAATGAGGACCACCACCGACATTACATGTCAACCGTTAGCACCCCCCCCCCCCCCGCCTTTCCAACGCGGCGTCACAACCAGTAGCACGCGTCGGCCATATCGGGGGAACTTCAACCCAGTCTCTCTCCAAGACTCGCATCGCAGCATATAGCTGTACCGACCGAGCTGAGACGACCCAATCTCTCTCCAAGACTCGCATCGCAGCATATAGCTGTACCGACCGAGCTGAGACAACCCAGTCTCTCTCCAAGACTCGCATCGCAGCATATAGCTGTACCGACCGAGCTGAGATGACCCAGTCTCTCTCCAAGACTCGCATCGCAGCATATAGCTGTACCGACCGAGCTGAGACGACCAATCGTTCACTCCCTGCACAACATGCACCCTAACAACTGAGGGATACAGTCCAAACGTAACGGGACAACTACACCTGAACACCACGAATCTCCAGCCCACTGTTTCAACGCGCCTCGGAGTGTTTCAATCTCCGGGCCGTCAGGGCGAGCCTACTGCTCCAGACGCACCACGGAGGGTCTCAACCTCCAGGCCGTCAGGTCAAGCCGTCAGCCATTGCATGACGGGACCACACTCTCCGAGCCATGTGAGCACACAGCCCACTAGGCTAGACATGCCACGGAGTGTTTCAATCTTTGGGCTGTCAGGTCAAGCCGTCAGCCATAGCATGACGGGACCACAACTCTCGTGTTAGACACGCAACACCCGCTGGGCCATCCTGGTCAGGATCTGCACCCCAAGATATTTGAGAGCCAGCCTGACAATTCCAAATCCTTGGCAGCATGTCACCATCTCAAGATAAATGCCCCATACAGTCTATACATCGTTAACAATGACAGCACAAGCTATACATTAACAATCACGAACAAAGCTCAATACAAACCATACATTGTTAACAATCACAAGCAAAGTTTCGCACATGCATTGACAACACTCACGAGCGAAGCTCCACACAGTTTACCCAACAACAGTCACGGCTCCCCGACGACAACGAAGAAAATGTCAACAAAAAAATCATTAATCCGGAGCGCGTAAATGGACGAAGTGTCAGGGGCCTGGTCTCCCGACCTCCAACCTTTGGCCAGAGCAGCAGAGGCGACGACCAACGTGTCGGTCGATGTGCCGGCCCCGGCGCCGGTTACAGTAAGAATGGCGCCCTCACTGTCCGGTCGCAGCGCTGATGACGCGGTATGCTAGGTTGAAGCCAGCTGTCGTCCGGCAGTGAAGGTCGCAGCGCTGATGACGCGGCGTTGCTTGGTTGGACCACATCCGTGGGGGGAACGCCGGTGGCGGGAATGGCGGCGGCGTCCACCATGTTTGTGGCGGCGGCGGTGGGCTCGGGCGAGCGCCGCGCCTCCTCTCTCCCTCCCGCCATCGGCCACGAGCACCGCATCTCACCCATGAGGGAGGCGGTGGCGCTGGAGAGGGGACGGTCGGCGGAGCAGACAGCTGCTCAGCCGGCGGTGCGGTGTGGTTGTCGGCCGGCGGTGCGGTGTGGTTGTCGGCCGGCGGTGCAGCGTCGCTGTCGGCCGGCGGTGCAGCGTCGCTGTCGGCGGCGTTGGCCGCCCTATCGCTGCTTGCTCCTCGACATCGCCGTCAGGACTGAAGGTACGTGGCTTACTTCTTGTCTCCATAGCCACTTCTGACGCCAAATGTAACGGGTTCCAGAGACACTTGTAGAGGTAACTTCTTTATTACAATCCAACAGTCCAACAGTCCCGATACTCTGTAACAACTCCCAGGTACACAGCTTAGGCACACAGCCTAGATACACTAGGCTGTGTGCCTAGTCGGGAGTTCCAGAGTCCCACCACTGGCTCTCACAGTGTCCCAGGGTCCTCAGATGGCTGGTCTTCGATCTTGGGTCTTGAGCTACGACTGGCCCTGATCGTCCAGGGAGCTCCCCTTTTATGCCTAGTCCCCAACGAGGGGTGGGGCCGTGTGCGCCCCCAGATATCCCACAGAGCACACACAGCCCCCCCCTTTAGCGGCGCCAAGGGGCTTAAGCGCCCGCGAACCCAACGCCTGGCGCCAAGAGGCTTAAGCGTCTGACCCACCTGGGAACCCACGCCTGGCGCCAAGAGGCTTAAGCGCCTGGCCCGCCCAGGGTCCCAGAGCCCCCAGCAGCCCCTCCCTTCTTATGTCACTACACTGCTAATCCTGCATAATGCACGGGCATAATTAGTACTATTCACATACCTTCATTTCCCATTTCCCCTCCCTTTGATGCTGCTAGTCCTGCATAATGCACGGGCATATGTAGTACTAATCGCATTCCTGCATTTCCCATAAATATGCTAAATTCCTCTTGATATGCAAATTATTTTGTCAAGGCGCCCTTTCCCCCCCTTCCAATCCAGCTTATATATATGCACCAAGCTCGTGTGTTGTTTCATTCAGACGCTGTCGCCTCGACAGACCTGGTTTTCACCTGAGGACGGCTGCTTGCGTTGTGGCCAAAACGTCGTGAGAATTATTTTATTATGTTTTATTTTTATTATTTTATTACTTCCCTTCTACGTGACTTTACCGAAAGAACCAAGAAGACTTTGAAAGATATTAAGGTGAAATATGAAGAGGCAAAAGTGAAATGTGAAGTGACAGTGAATAGCGAAGAAGGGAAGGTTAAATGTGAAGATCGATGGAGGCAACTTGAAGCAGGAGGATAATTCTTACTCTGAGGCAGAGCGAGGCAACTCCCATCAGTTTGTGGATGTGGAGGTGTGAGTGGACTTCTTGAGACAATACAAAGTCAAGTGGAGATCCGATAGATGTGCAAGCTTGAGACAATGAATCTCCAATAGATTGACCTTTGTCACAGGCCTTTAATGAAAAGGATGTGTAGTTGAAAACTTTATTCCTAGGGTCAACCTGCAGAGTAAGAGTGGCCAGTATTTGTGGACCTGTGGGTTGGGTAGATGTCCAACCAGGAGCAAGAGCCAATAAGCTCGCAAGCATTTGCTATGTTTAAATTAATAATATTTGCATGTGTATGGTGCTTGCTTAATTGCCTCAGCAACTCTGGAGTTTTAAAAAAATCGTATCTCATCACAAACACTCGAAGAGCGCCCACAAGTGGCAGCTGCTCCTGTAGGGCATCAGGTGACCGTGCACCAGCCTGCATGGGGCATGAGTCTGTCAGTAGGGGGCGATAATTGATTTGTAAGCTACATCATGTAATTTCTGGATAACATTTGCAATTACCCAAATGTTGACAATGACACCAACATGCAATGACCGATGCGTTTTGAATGACACAATAGTATGTTTTACATCCACTGTTAAGCAGACTGTGCATATTTTGGGTAATTTTACTGGAGTAAACAGGCATGCCCGTCGGATTTGCAACCTTAAACCTCTGCAATAAATAGAGAATGCACTACCACTTGGCTTCCCTCAATCTGAATGTCGGCATGCCAGCCTGAATGTTTCAACCAGCGCAGATGTTCCATTTAGAGGAGTCCACATTTCACATGCCCGTAGAAGGGTGGGTATGACTGTGGCAGAGAAGAACTGAAGCTCTGTGTGGAGCGACAGACCAGGTAGCTTCCACACAGCATTGTGCAGTTGACGAAAGATAATGTCGCCCGACTGATTGGGACGACCCACACACGGTGTAGAAATGTGTTGTGTACACACAATGTACACAAACAGCATACACACACAGAGCGTACACACACGCAGCGTATCCGCACAGTGTACACACAATCTGCACATACAGAGTGCAGAGTGTATACACAACAACAACCGCCATTCGCCACTAAGTGGCGGTGACGTCACCACGACGCTTGTGCCAGGCCATGTGCACTTTGAGGCCACGTGAAGTGTCGAACACCCGCTGGCAGGAGGTCACAGGTCGACTGACTGAGATGACTGGGATGACTGGCTGATGCACCACCTGTGCCCCCTACTGTGCCAACTTGCTGTGCTTTAGCCATCCGGCGCTCCACTCGTTGGGAGCACGGATCATACTGGAAATTGCCCTCCGTTGTTGTTGGAGGGTGACTGCCTCCAACTGCCCAGTCGAGTCCTTCACGAGCCTCCTCCACAGAGGCCGATCTTGACACCGCTGGTACCAGTCATCGGCAAGTCCACTCAGCTCCACGTCCTCCTGTACCACATCACTCCATCTCTTCTCTAGCCCATGCCGCGCCCGTTTAGCCCCCTCGATCCGGCCGAAAAAAATCTGTTTAGGCATGCGGTGGCTGGGCATGCGGGCTACATGACCCAGCCAACGCAGCCTTGCCTGCTGGAGGAGCTTACCGATAGGACTTTGTCCAAATCTTTCAAGGATTTGTGAGCTCCTCACACAATTCAGCCTGGTTAAACCCAGGCTGGATTGTAGGCAGGCCAGCCTAAATGTTTCTACCCGGCGAAGTGTTCCATTAGGGGGGTCCACGTTTTGCAAGCGTAGAGAAGGGAGGGAATGACCGTGGCCGAGAAGACCTGAAGCTTCGTGCGGAGCGACAGACCAGGTAGCTTCCACACAGCATTACGCAACCGATGGAAAGATATTGCCGCTCGACTGATTCGGAGTGAGAACTCTGCTGTTAAACTGGAGCCGGTCATGAGCACACTGCCCAGTTATGGGAAACTCTCCACTCTCTCCACAACTGCCCCATCACCGATTGGGAGTTGTGGGGGTGGAGTGTCCGATGGTACAAAATACCCAGGCAGGTGCTTAGTTTTGGTGGGGCTGATGGTAAGGCCCCACCTCTTAGTGGCATGCTCCAGTTTCAGCAGCAGCGTCTCCAACTCCTCGTCTGAGTGAGCAGCAATTACCAGATCATCGGCATACATAACGTGGTTGAGCAATAGGGAGCCATCCCTTGACCGCACCCAGGCATCGATCAGCCTCCCATTATGGCTGTACCAAATGCAAATTCCTCCGGTACAGCTATTGAAGGCTTCACGAACTACGTGGTCAAAATAGATGTTAAATAATGTGGGAGCCAGAAGACATCCCTGTCACATCCCAAGGTGTACAGGGAATGGCTCTGACTCCCGGCCACGTAGTTTTACCCGGGCCCGCTCACCATCATGAAGGTCCTTAATGATCGTGATCAGAGGTTCAGGGACTCCGAAAGCACGAAGACAACCGAGAGCCCAGGCCTACTGATGGTATCATACGCCTTGACCAGGTCAATAAAGCAGAAATGTCGGTCTTGTTGGAATTCCCTACACCTCTGCTGTAGCAGACAGACAGAATATATGGCATCTGTGCAGGACCGCCCTTTCCTGAAACCGCATTGGGGCTCCGCAAGCCTCTCCTCAGCGTGCCTAGAAAGGCGATGTTGAATAATCCTTGCCAGGACCTTTCCCGGCACACTGAGGAGTAAGATGCCCCTGTAGTTGTTACAGTTTGTGCGGTCCCCCTTCTTAAAGAGGGGGACCATCAGGGCATTATTCCAATCCTGCGGAACCCGTCCAGTGGCCCAGACTGTTGTTATGTTGTATACACAACACACACATTGACAAGAACAACAACCGTCATTCGCCACGAAGGGGCCGTCCATAAATTACGTCACCCAATTAGGGGGGTGGGTCAGACATTTGTGACGATGTGTGAGAAATGTGACGTTACGTAAAAATTCCCAACTTTAAATAAATATAGACAACACGTTCTACTTAATTAAATATATTTTTTTATAAATGTTTTCTCCTACATCATAGTGCAGTGCCACATTAAATACGCACTACAATGACAATAACTTAAAGCGATTTGAAGCATGTTTTATTTGGGGGGGGGGGGGCAGAGCTTTGTAACGTCATATTTGATGGGGGGGTCTGACTTTTTGGACGCCGTGTGACGAAGGGGGGGGGGGGGGTCAAAAATCGACAAAAATCGCATTACGTCATTTATGGACGGCCCCTAAGTGGCGGTGATGTCACCAAGGCGCTTGAGCCAGGCTATGTGCACGTTAAGGCCACATGAAGTGTCGAACGCCCGCCGGCAGGAGGAGGAGGTCACGGGGCAGACCCAGCAGGTGCCATGGGTCGACTGAGATGACTGGCCGATGCACCACCTGTGCCAAGTGTACATATGTCGTGGTTTAAAACAGCGCCAAGGGGGGAAATTGCACACACGTGCATGTGGGGTACAGTGGGGGGCATATCGGGACACGCGGCTGTTACCAGGGGCCGACGGCTGAGTTGGAGACGGCCCGTTGGGAAATTATGGATGCAGGGCTGTGATTGGCTGTGTTGTTGCTGTTGGGTGTGAAGTGGCGCCTCCAAGTCTGGAAATGGAGGACAGGTAGCAGCGGGGGCTGGGTGCGAGGGGCGTCGGGGGGGATGCCAACTAATTAATTGGGAATTAATAGGGTCGGGGATAAATACAGGGGAGTTTTGGAGTTGAGGGAGTTGGAGTGGGGTCGTGCCTGGGAGTGGATGCACACGGTCGGAGCTGAAGACACGGAGTAACGGAAGAAGTATAGAGTAGCAGTGGAGTAAGGGAAGAAGTATAGAGTAGCAGTGGAGTAAGGGAAAGAAGTATAGAGTAGACAGTGGAGTACAGGAAGAAGTTTCATTCTTCACCTGAGGACGGCTGCTTGCGTTGTGGCCGAAACGTCGTGAGAATTATTTTATTATGTTTTATTTTTATAATTTTATTATTTTCATTCTACGTGACTTTACCGAAAGAACCAAGAAGATGAATCCCTGCAGTCACGAAAGCCTTTAAATCGAAGTATAGTGAAGCGGCTGGAGTGAGACGAGAGAAGCCGCAAGAGAGCGGCTGGAGTGAGACGGAGAAGCCGTGAGAGAGCGGCTGGAGTGAGACGGAGAAGCCGCGAGAGAGCGGCTGGAGTGAGGACGGAGAAGCCGAGGAGTGGCTGGAGTGAGACGGAGCAGCCGCGAGAGAGCGGCTGGAGTGAGACGGAGAAGCCGCAAGAGAGCGGCTGGAGTGAGACGGAGAAGAGCCGCAAGAGAGCGGTTAGGAGTGAGGACGGAGAAGCCGCGAGAGAGCGCCTGGAGTGAGACGGAGAAGCCGCAAGAGAGCGGCTGGAGTGAGACGGGGGAGACCGCGAGAGAGCGGCTGGAGTGAGACGGGGAGGACCGCGAGAGAGCGGCTGGGGTGAGACGGGGAGACCGCGAGAGAGCGGCTGGAGTGAGACGGAGAAGCCGCGAGAGAGCGGCTGGAGTGAGACGGAGAAGAAGCAAGAGAGCGGCTGGAGTGAGACGGAGAAGCCGCAAGAGAGCGGCTGGAGTGAGACGGAGAAGCTGCAAGAGAGCGGTTGGAGTGAGACGGAGAAGCCGCGAGAGAGCGGCTGGAGTGAGACGGAGAAGCCGCAAGAGAGGCGCTGGAGGTGAGACGGGGAGACCGCGAGAGAGCGGCTGGGAGTGAGACGGGGAGACCGCGAGAGAGCGGCTGGGCTGTGACGGAGGAGTGGAGAGGAGAGTCGGGAGAGACGGCAGAGGCAGAGCGAGCGAGGCCGGCGAAGCATGGCGAACGACGCGGAGAATGCGCAGGAGAATGATACTGAAATGTGCTGCGTTAGTAGAAATAAAGTGACGACAGAAAAAGCAAGAAGTTGTCTACGTAAAGTTCAGCACTCCACATAGACACACACAGTTTGTACACACACACAATGTACACACACACTAATGTTCACGTTGTTGGTTGTTGAGCTCACGCACTCAAAGGGGTCTCTGCTCAAGAGAGGGAGCAATGGAAAGGAATCTAAATAAACTTAAACTCAAACTCTAGATTTGAAGCTTTCGTGACTGCAAGGATTCATCCTCTTAGTTCTTTCGGTAAAGTCACGTAGGAAAAGAATGAAATAAAAAATTAATAAAAATAAAACAATAAAATCACGACGTTTCGGAGGCAACACAAGTCTCCGTCATCAGGTGGGACCGTCACAGCCAAGATTTGCTGCATCAAGTGATGATGACAGAGACTTGTGTTGCCTCCGAAACGTCGTGATTTTATTGTTTTATTTTTATTATTTTTTATTTAAATTTTTACCTACATGACTTTACCGAAAGAACTAAGAGTATTAAACTCAAACCCCGTGCTCTCATCGGCTCTGACGTCACCACTCCGCATTACCTCATCGGCCTGAGACGCCTCGTGGAGGTGTAACCTGCCTAGAGACGTCATGTCACCAAGGTATTCATTCCCCAAGCCCCCCCGACACCGCGATTTTGAGCGTGACTTCACGTCTGCATGGTCACTGTCGATTTCCGTTCCAGTAAAAATCCTTATTTGGGCAAAGCTATTCATAAATACCGTCGCAAGTTCATTGCGACTGGTTCAGCAGCCAAGCCCCATCACCCGACATGGTCCCGGCTCATTAACATAATGTAGTTACGCCGCTGCTCGTTGGGGGAGGGGATTGTGTGTTGAACCCCGCAAGTGACGTCATGTCACCTGCTGCCGCGGCACGTCACGAAATACGAGGAAGCTGCTGCACCGCGCGCTCTCACTGAGATCCGAGGTGAGAATTTCACATCGTGGTGGTTGTTGTTGTTTACCGAGGTCGAGCCTTGCTCCTTCTCTCTCTCGTGTAGGGATATCAATTGAGTAGCAGCGAGTATGGAATCGATGTCCAGGTTGGAACATTACAACGCGGGGCCTAGCCTCCTGCCCTCGCCTGATTGCATTTGCTTTAATTCTCTGCTTAAGTTGAATTTGTCTTCACCTGGCTCGCTACTTTGAAACTTTTTTTTTACTTTAAATATTTTTAGAGTTTTTTTTATTTAACCATGCCAAGCCCACTTGAGCTATACTGCTCTTTTTCAGAAGCGACCTGCCCACAACAAAGTGGCTTATCAACGCGTGGAAATGGGTATCGGTCAAATACTCTAAACGCATGGTGATGTTGACTCTAAACGCGACCATGGGGAGAGAGACACGCAAACTCCAAATATACATCCGTAATACAGGTTTTTTGGGTTAGATCGCGTAAATATTTCAAGGTGTCATGAAACCCGCCACCACAGCCAACTCGTAAGGTTTGTCACGTAATCAGAAGGTGGCCAATTCATCACCAGTACAGCACACCGGTTGTGTATTGGAGAGTCAAGCCACAACATTTACAATCTGAGTACGACGTTTTGCCAGTAATTAAAGCCAGCTTCATCAGGCGACAGCCAAATGTTGTGGTCGCTGGGCTTATAGCGCAGCACACTAACCTTTGCACTAAAAGCTCCCCACTCATGCACACACATCCTCGGAAGTATAGTTTGTATTCAGTAATAACTAAGTTATCCGGCTTCGCACAGGTCTCAGTTATGAAACATTAAGAGTAATGCCTTGCAATGCTGGCTTTATTAGAATTATTGAATTCTGCCAATGAAGTCTGTAAATGTGTATATATTGTTACGGGTTTTTTTTGTGTTATACAATCTCAGCGCTTTGTTTCATAATGAGGACAGCTTTTAAATGTGTTGCCCGTAGAGAGCTTCAGGATGAACAATGTTGGATGTTTTCCATCTGGTGGGTTTAATCTAATGAAGCTTCAATTTTGGCATATATGTCGACAGCAAATTGGTGGAAGAGCTCTTTGCATCGCAAGAAGAGATTGAAGCTTCCGTTTCGCACCATGATCCTGAAGGCAAAGAAGTCCAAGGTGGAAAGCTTATTTTGTGTTGGCAAGCCTGTTGCTGGGTCAGTTTGGTGAAGTAGGAAATTGTAGCCATCATCACCTTGCCAAAAAATCAGTAGACATTAAAGAGCATCATAGGATTGTGGTGTTACATTTCTGTGGAGGGTATTTAGCCAGATGTCAGGATGAGTTGGTTGGTGCCAAAACATGTCATTTTGAAGCATGAGTTCTATCTTCTATTGTTTTGGAATTGGCTTGCATAGGTAGTATTGGTAGGTATCAATACATGAATAGGCTCGAGATGGTCATTAATTGTAGGCAGCTGAACCATGGTACAGTTAAATGTTGACTTAAAACTTTCGTGACTGCAGGAATTAATATTCATTGGGATGTGATCCCTGACATGCAATACCCTGGCGTCTACAAACTAAGCTGTGTCTGCAGCAGTAGTTACATTGGGGAAAGTAAGCGACATGTCTCGGACCGTGTTCGTGAACATAAGGCAGATCTGAAACATGGTAGGACCAATACTTCGGTTGTGGCTGATCATTGTTTTAATGCGGTGGGCTCATGCGAAATTGATTTCTTTAAGACGAAGGTATTTTGAAAACCCACTGGCTATCAACAAAGATTCGTTCATGAAACCATCCAAGATGGGTACAAACTTAATCATTGGAAGGACGTTATCAACCAGTTTAAGTCATAACTGGCTGTGATGTTCCCATCCTACCACCTTCCAATGTTCACTGTTATTTTCAGCTCTCCGATTTTACATTAACAAGTTAAATTTCTCACACTAACACAGCCACCTTAGCGCGGTAACCTAGACGTTGCGGCGGCTCTGCGATCATTCATTAACAAGCTAATCTCTCACATTAACATAGCCACCTTAGTGCGCTCGCCGGAGAGGCCATTCACCGATCTTACATTAACATGCTGCATAGACATTGCTGCTGCATTGGCATTGTTGCCACGCCCTTGCTGCTGATGCTGCTGATACACTTGGGCTACGTGCATCTCCAAACCTTTGTAATGCGGGCGTAAAGGGCGTGGCGGATGTGACGTCATGTGGGGAGGAGTCAGGGTCACGTGAGAGGGAGATGGTATAGCGGTGAGACAGGAAGAGATCGGGGCAGTCGGGCGAGGGCAGAGTGGAGACCGCGTTGGGTGGTCGCCGTGCCCTCAGCCTGGTGGCTGAGGGGCTCGGTGACAGCGCCAGCCAGCGGGATGGAAGAGAGTTGGTTGGAGACTGGACGAGGGTGAGGCCAGGGAGGGCGAAAGCTGGGAGCAGCGACAGCAGCCGGAGAGGCTGCGTGTGGGAGACAGCAGCGAGGCTGCTAGGGGCTACAGCAGCCGGGGGCTGCAGAGCAAGAGGGCTACGGGAGCGACAGCAGCCGGAGGGGCTGCGTGTGGGAGACAGCAGCGAGGCTGCTAGGGGCTACAGCAGCCGGGGGCTGCAGAGCAAGAGGGCTACGGGAGCGACAGCAGCCGGAGGGGCTGCGTGTGGGGGAACAGCAGCAAGGCTGCTAAGGAGCTACGGGAGCGACGGAGACCAACAGCGGGGCTGTTGGCGGTGACGGGAGCGACAGCGAAGTCGGCACCGTGTGGAAGGAGCCAGATAAAGGACAGCCGTGTGGGAAACAGAAACGAACCCGAATAAAGGACACCAGACCAGATACTGTGGTCGAGTCCATTTATTACACCTTTATAAACAGTTTGCCTTTTGAGGCTAACCCCTTTTCTTGATGACGACTGCTTGTGTTGCGATCGTAACGTCGGTAGTTTTTTGTTATTTTCTTTGAACCTATCTACGTGACTTTACCGAAAGACACAAAGAACATGGTACAGTTGCAGTATAGCCCTGGAGGGTCTCCTTTCCATGTAATTTCATGGAAGTAGCTGCAAGAAGTAGACATGGAACCAATGGCAATTTATGGATCAGAAGTGTAAATTAAGTGAGGAATGTGTGGAAAAGAAAAACTTTTCCTTTTGGCTACAGGGTATGCACCTGGTTGCAGCCATTGTAGTGCTTTTTACAATCTGCCTTGCTTGTTGGTGGCCTGCAGTTGGATTAGCTGTGGCAGCAGCCATGTGTGCTGTGATGTTTTTCTGTGCAGCTCATTGCTGTTGAGGAGTTGCATTCGCTGTAGGTGCAAGCATAGCACTGGTAGCATGCCGTCTTGCTTCTTGGTGTTCAGGAGTGTCATTTTATTATCAATAGGTGCAGTCATGGCAACATGTTCTTGCGTCTTAGTGTTCAGGATAATAATTAGCTGTAGGTGCAGTACAGGCAGCATGCTGTCTAACTTAGTGTTAAGGCGTTTCATTAGCTCTAGGTAAAGCCATTGCAGCACTGGCATGAATGGCATAATTTATTGTAATCGGCTTTGGTGAAGAAAAGTGCACGTTTTCCGCGAGGAACATTATAGATGGAGGTCAAAGTTAATAAGCATAAAAAAGAGTAAATAGTGTGTGCGTGAATGCTATATATATTGTTAAGGAAATGATAGTTGAATGTGTAATCGTTGTAGGAATGTGAAGACATAGCCGTAAAGGAACGAAGTAATTGTTGGTAGTGCTTGATGTGGGTATTAATAGTGTGTGTGTGGTGGTGTGTGTAAATATATTATTATTTTAACGCTAGTGCGTGTATTTGCACACTTTTATTCCTTACCAGGCAATGTAGACTTGATGTATTTAGTTGTAGCTGTTGTATAGCATCTCTTGTGCAGAAGGAGTTCGGTAGTGTTGATACGTAGATGTAAATATATTTTTAATTAATATTGCAGTGTGTTAGAGGTGAGCCATGCACGTGCAGAGAGGACAGTAAGGAGCCGGAAGTGGATGAATTTGGCGTCAAAAACGCAGGGCTGATAATAGGGAAGGATCACGTGGTAAATATGAGAACAAATATAGCAGTGCAGTGGAGACACAAAGGAGTTCCCATGATGTAGATGCTCACCCTGAGCTCATTACTCTGATAGTGCTTGTCTTTGTGCTCTATGCCTTTTGGCGTCCTCTGGTCTAACACCCTTTGAGACTAGGCTCCAAAGAAAGCTGTCTCTGTTGTGGACCAATCAGTCTCAAAGACAATGCATATATTATCAGAGTATGTTTTTTGTTTGCATTCTGACCACAAGTATTGTGGTTAATGCAGACATGATTCCTTGTAAAAGGTTTCAGTTTGGTGTTTTAACATCTTAACACCTGTTTTGCCAGAAAAAAGGGGAAACCCTATTCTTATTTCATAGCATCTTCAATAACTATGTAGTTTGAGAAGCTCCCAATTGTCATATTAAAACCATTGCATTTGTTATGGTTACAATGATATGCTAATCGATGCCTGGTTATAAATCTGGTAATGGCTACTTAATGAGATGGAATTAGGGAATCTTGTTCTGTGGCTTGATAATTCCATCATGAAATGGGGCCTTGTAAATGTTCCACAAAAATAAATCACCTGCCTGGGAATTTCATGTCATACAACATGGCACCTGCTCAACTCTCCATGAATAATTAGGCAGTTCTACAAGTGTTGGAGGAGCTCCCATACCTGGTTAATGTGTTCATGACGAGCTCTGGTTTGGCAGCCAAAGTCTCACTTAAAATTAGTCAAGCAGCATTCTTTCATTAGACTGTGTAACACTGTGTGGAAGATGCCTGGACTTTTGCTCCATACAGAGCTGTGAGTGTCCATCTCCAAGGTCTAGTCCGCCTGAGACTATCTCTCTCCCTGCCATACTGGCATCATACCCGTCACTCACCCTTCATCCTGCGGATGTTTGATGCACAGGATGGCACCACGTAGCCATTTTGAGCTGGCCCAACTGGGTTACATGGGTCACGTGGCCCAGAGTCACTTGTTGGCGAACCCAACCCCTGGACCTGGCTCTAGCGGTGATATCAATATAGAATATATGTAAGGATGCACCCCAATAGACTCCCCCTGGAACCAGTGGCGGCTGGTGATATTTATTTTTGGGGGGGCGCATTTTTTTATTTTATTGAGGGGGGCAAATAAATATAAAGCAGTACCAAAAACCATTTTGACTACTTGAATATAAATTTTGATGATCTTTATTTACATTTCAGACCAAAAGAAGTACCAAAAAGCATGTTTCCTACTTGAACATAAATGTTTCTCTTTTATATACATTTCAGACCAAAGTACCAAAAAGCATGTTTCCTACTTGAACATAAATGTTTCTCTTTTATATACATTTCAGACCAAAGTACCAAAAAGCATGTTTCCTACTTGAACATAAAAACGTTAGTTTCATGCTATTATCAATATGGCTGCGGCTACTTTCATGACGTTTGCATTTGTCAGAGAGATGTTTGAGGTCTCTTACCCCCGTCGTTGTCCACAAAACTTGAGTGCCGACACTTTGAAATAAAAGACAGGGAAAACAAAAAAGAGAATTGCTAACATCACATCCAACCAGCCACCTCCGTTTCTCATAACAAGCGCGTGTGAAGCTTCGTGTGTAGCTTCGTCCTCTGTTACTGGCCTGCTGCTGGATTTGTAAATCGGGTTGGTCCGGTCCGAGATCCTTTATCTTTTTTTATTTCTTCCAGCGAAAGCCTTGTGAAAGGGTTTTTTTGTAAATAAATTACAGAATTTGGATGAACTGCTGCCATTGTTTACACAAAAAATTTGATCAGCCTAGCAAGTGTCGAAGTGGTGTCGCCTGCGCACTCGCAGTAGTGGCCCAGAGCGTAAATTTGAATGACAGGTGACGAGAACCAATCAGATTGGATAAAATAACATGTATCCAATTCTGATTGGCCAGGGACGCAACGACTTGCGCCCCGAGGAGAATCTTTAAGAAACCAATTAGAGACCAGCTTCAGGTCACATGCTGTCCGAAAATGTAAAGTCTCACATAGACATCCATTTGTCCGGCGCCCCGCATGAAACACATTGAAAAACATAGAAAATAGTTGACCGATTAAAGCCAGTTTTTATTAAATGCTGATGCTTTTCTTACTACCAGCCGGCACATCGTATGAAAAAAATATTTTATTTATGTATTTTTATATAATTTTTGTATATGTATAATCTTGATGGGGGCGGCACCCCTGCGCCCTCTATTGACGAGCCGCCACTGCCTGGAACTCTACCAGACACGTCCCACTGGGTGAAGACCCCAGGGCTGGCCCAGGACATGCTGGTGGGACTATGTTGCTTGGCTGGCCTGGGAACGCTTTGGAATTCCCCAGGTTGAGCGAGAGTATGTCGCCAGGGAAAGGGAGGCCTGGACCGCTCGACTCAGTGTGCTGCCACTACGACCATCACCAGGACAAGACTTTTTAGAAATGAACGAACAAAGCTGTGATTCTTCTTGGCCACAGATATTACTTTGTGAATGCAAAATATGAACTTATTTAAATGACCATCTGTGCTGGCTTTTACAATGAAGGCTGGTATGCCTATGATTCATCCTTAATTCAACCAGACTATTTTGTATTAATCTTACAGATCCTTAATATATCAATATATAATATAATCATGAGTCTCTTTGACAGGCGAGGCTGCATTGGTGCGGTCATGAATCCTGCATTCCCAGTTACCGCGTGCTCAAGCACATTCTGTTTGTCCAGATATTAGGAGCTAAACAGGCATGGCATTGGCTAGAGAAGAGATTGGAGGATGTGGAGGTGATCGGAACCGCCAATGACTGGTATCAGTTGTGTCAATATTGGCCTCTGTGGGGAGGCCCCTGAGGTATGCTGCAGGGCAGTTACGATATATTTGCTTTACAACAACGATGAGGTCAGGGTGACAAATGAATGGGTGGAACGCTGGGTTTCTAAAACCCAGCAAGACGGAGGGGAGCACAGCTGGTTCACCTGTCAGTCATCCCTTGACACCTGGATCATTCCTATTATCTCCTTACAAGGAATCCATACTTACATGGCCTTAAATTGCACCTATCATGGCATTAGCACTGTGATAAGGTAGCTTCCAATTCGTCATGAATGGTGGATGATTTGTTTATATAATATGTTAATGATACATGTGAAATGTATTCGTGTTTAAGAGTTTATCTTTGTGGGGAGCTGTAGCGCAGTTATTTGACTGCATTATGAACTCAACAATTAGTTTGATTATCGCCGACGGCAAAACACGATGTGTAACAAAAAAATGCATTTGTCCCTTGGTAGTAAGTGTCTTTTTTCTAATTGCTTATGCCTCAAAAGTACAGAAAATGGCTATTATTCCCTACAAACTTTGCTTTTGTGACCAGGACACAAAAGCAAAGTTAATAATCCACTCCATTAATAACACTGTGTAACACATTTTTTTTGTTCCTGGCAAGTAAGTGTTATTTCCTAATTGCTTATGTCTGAAAAGTATTTAAAATGGCTATTATTCCCCACAAACTTTGCTTTTGTGACTAGGACAGTGATATTTTGCTATTTACCTATTTTCAATGAAAAACGTGTGCATTTGTGTCATTCCTTCACGTAAAGTCTTAATCACAAAAGCAAAGTGTGTGGGGAATAATAGCCATTTTCTAAACTTTTTAGGCATAACCAATAAAAAAATAACACGTTCTACCTAGGAACAAAAATCGTGTTACATCGTTTAAGTGAAAGCTGAACTTATTGTGGGCCTCTGCTATGTTGATTGATCTTAAATTAATTACATGGTGAAGTGAGGAAGCATTATTACTGAGCCAGATGAAGGTGGCCAGGCATGGTTCTGGACACACCACCACCTTTTTACAATGCCAATGTGTGACAGTGTCAAGTTTGTATTTTTAGTAATGCATATTAATTATTGAACATGGAGGTTAAATCAAAACAATATTCTTAGGTTTTTTCGGTAAAGTCACGTAGGTAAAACATCAAAATTAATAAAAATAAAATAAAGATCACGACGTTTCGGAGGCAACACAAGTCTCCGTCATCAGGTGGGACCGTCACAGCCAGATTAGCTGCAACACATATGCACGTGACTTTACCGAAAAAAACCTAAGAATATGAATCCTTGCAGTCACGAAAGCTTCAAATCTAGAATCAAAACAATAGTTTATTTTAGTTTTCCTCTGGAACTTTTTATAAGAATGGAAACAGTCAGGAAAATATCTCAACACATATGCACCTGAAGTTAGATGTGTTCATCCGAGCATTCAAGCAAATCTGAGCCTGGCTTCACACTCCTCGAAGTTTCGATTCAACATTAATTTATGCCTTTCTGCGTAATACAAATAATATATATTTTAACACGTTTTGCTCTGTTATCTGAATTTGTCTTAAGTAAATATTTTTGTAGCTAGACAGCCGAAATTATGTGCTTGGAGTTTTGGGTAAACATTCATTTTGAAGATACTAGGGCATCCAGGCATATTTATGACCATTTGCCATCTCATTGTGTGCCTTAACAGCCCGTGTGATGAATTGGGGAATTTTTTTCACTGTATCATAAATATTTTAATAAGTATAGACCTGTAAGTCATGTGTGACTGTGCATATATTCATTGCTCTGTGCCTCGATACTGATGTAGATGGTGTGGATATGTTTTTGTGTCTGCAGCTGACGCTTCCTCTGACGCTTCCTCTGCAGAATTGATCTGATGGAGCAAAGGCACTCAGCGCAGCTCGGTGCAAGAAGGAAACAATGCGACCATAATGCAAACAGCACAGATCGTACTGGAAAGTTGACACAGCACCAGAGAACTCACACAGGGGAGAAACCCTTAAAGTGCACTGTGTGTGAGAAGGCATTTGTATGGTCATCACAACTTAAAAGACACCAGAGAACACACATGGAAGATAAACCCTTCAGGTGCACTTCGTGCCCGAAAGCATTTGCACATTTATCACATCTTAAAATACACCAGAGAACGCACACAGGAGAGAAACCCTTCAAGTGCAGTGTGTGCGGGAATGCGTTTGCAAAGTCATCAGATCTTCAGAGCCACCAGAGAACACACACGGGAGAGAAACCCTTCAGGTGCCCTCTGTGCGGGAAGGCATTTGCACAGTCAAAAGATCTTCGGAGCCACCAGAGAACACACACGGGAGAGAAACCCTTCAAATGCAGTGTGTGTGAGAAGGCATTTGCAGTGTCATCAAATCTTAAAAAACACCAGAGAACACACAGAAGAGAGAAACCTTTCAAGTGCACTGTGTGTGAGAAGGCATTTACAGTGTCATCATATCTTAAAAAACACCAGAGAACGCACACAGGAGAGAAACCCTTCAAGTGCAGTGTGTGTGAGAAGGCATTTACAGAGTCGTCATATCTTAAAATACACAAGAGAACACACACAGGAGAGAAACCCTTCAAGTGCACTGTGTGCGGGAAGGCGTTTTCACGGTCATCAATTCTGCACAAGCACCAGAGAAAACATACAAGAGAGGAACCCTTCAAGTGTACTGTGTGTAAGAAGGTATTTGCACGGTCATCAGTTCTTCAGAGCCACCAGAGAACACACACAGGAGAGAAACCCTTCCAGTGCACTGTGTGTGACAAGGCATTTGCATGGTCATCAGTTTTTCAGAGCCATCAGAGAACACACACGGGAGAGAAACCCTTCAAGTGCACTCTGTGCGGGAAGGCGTTTTCACAGTCATCACATCTTCATAGACACGTGAGAACACACAGGCATCAGAAGAACCCCAAGGAGTGTGGTCTGAAATCGACTTGTGAAAGTCAAAGTGCTGCAATGAAACAATCCCTTCTGAAACAAGAACCAGAAGGAAATCCCAGCTTGGACACTTTAAAAGGTATCAACGTGAAATGTGAAGAGGCGAATGTGAAATGTGAAGAGGCAACATTGAAGAGAGAAGAAGTGAAGGTAAAATGTGAATATGAAGATTCAACTCCAAAATCGGACCTTCACATTGATGGAGGCAACGTGAAGCAGGAGGAGAATTTTGACTGTGAGGCAGAGCAAGGCAACTCCCAGCAGTTTGTGGAAGTGGAGGTGTGGGTGGACTTTTTAGACAATACAAAGTCAAATGGAGACCCACCCGGAAGATGTGTTAGATTGAGAGAATGAAGCTCCAATATATTCTCCTTTGTCACGGGCCTTTAATGAAAATAACGTGAAGTTGAACACTCAATTCCTATCTTCAACTTGCAGAGTAAGAGCAGCCAGTATTTGCGGACCTGTGGGTTGGGTAGATCTCTTAACCAGGAGTGAGAGCCAATCGGCTCCAAATCATTCACTATGTTATAATAATATTAGCATTTGTATGGTGCTTTCTTAATTACCTCAGCAACTCGGAGTTTTGTATAAAACCTCATCACAAACACTCAAAGAACATGTTGTATACATGCCTTTTCCAAAAATGTATATTAATAGTGATTCTGCCCTTTTTTTAAATCATTTTTATCGGGATGTAGCGCTGGGGCTACTACTTTGCCACACAAAAGAGGATAATTACTCGCAAGCCTACTTGGGAAGTCGTAAAATTTAATTTAAAAAACTGGCAAACCCAAGTGGAGGCTAATGAGATTCTGTGGGAAATCCCCAGTTGACTTCAAGAGAAAACTGCCATAAAGAAAACAACCCACAATAAAACCAACAAGACGGAAACAGCAGGGGTCACAAACCTCCCCGGACAGTGAAATCCACCCAAGGGCAGTACATCATTATGAGCTGACTGGGTTTTTTTAAATACAACAGTTAAGTTGGAAGCTTAGCTCTATCTTCAACCTCAGGATATCAAAATATAACTTGAGAATAAGAAGCACGGAACCCTGGCGATACAGACAGGGAACAGAGGTTAATAAAACCCTCGGAATATTCTTGGTAACAACTATGGTATACCACAAATCTTGGTTAAGCATGAACCAAATAATTATGAAAGTATTAGACCTAGGGTCATTCAGATGAGATACAATGTGAAATATGTCAATCACACACGAACAAGATAATATGTATTCCACGGGATCAGAGCCTCCCCAACCGTCTTTGTCTTCCACTAGCTAATACAGCACATGGTAGCAATAAATTATGTATGCAGGGGGCGCCTTGCCCTAACATCAAATACCACGCAATAATTCCAAACCGCGACGTGAGTGCTGTGGACGCTGCTCAAAAAGTACTTTTGAGTCTCTTGCAGAGTCAAAACTGCGTAAAGTGATGAGAGGACGGAAAACATGGTGACAGCAAGCACACGCGTGCACAATAGGTCACGACTTCAAAGGCCACAGCATCCTTTTTTGAGAGAGACTGCACGTGTTGAGGCGAAAAAAATGTAACACTTCCAACCCGTGATGGGAGCGTGGGGAACGCTGTCCAAAACATGAACAGAAACATGGCGGTAATAAAGACGTCCGGACAACAAACAGCCTGAAGCAACTTCAAAAGGAAAACAGCTGCCCCTTTGTGAGAAGAAAGAGCCTGAGGTTGAAAATTTCAGATATAAGCAAGAACGCAAGAACAGAAATCAGTACTGCGAGTTGCAGGCTCCGGGGATTGCCCTCGTGACTGGCAAGATTGATAGGGAGCTCTGCATCGGCAGAAGCCACGCATCACGGAGAATTTTTTTTTATGTTTGCGTCGTTGAGAGAGGCTGCCAGCCAAGGCTGGTACTCGCAGTATTACAATACAAACGTGGGGAAGAGTGCTGTAGCAAGGTCGCTGTTTATAGCCAACACATGCGATCATACAGTGACAATCGTTACGATTGTGCTCAGATCAAAGTCAACCCTCCGAGGAAAAACTGGTGCAACCACTATTCATTGAAGTCGCCTTTAAATCGCAGGGTCGGATCAGAGACTGACACGCTATAACTTGATCTGTAGCATTTCCTCTCTGCAGCACGAGTCGTACAGACAACTGGAAGAGGACTCTCTTGAAGAGGGGTGGGGGGGGCGGGGAGATGACAGGCGCTGTCTCTCCACAGTCTACAAGGATCAACATTGTCTGGTGCCAAGAGGGGTGACGCGCGGCAACCAGCGGACGAACTGCGAGCGGTGTCTAGCAATGGGAACATCATGCACATCGACGCAGACGGAGCCGGGCCCAACATCCCTGCCAGCACGGGCACTGCCGACAGAGTGACCAGCGTGCTGACTCGGCAACCACCCCAGCAGTGGAGAGAGACTGACGAAGCAGCCGAGAGCGCCGTGTGTTCGACACACGCCAACCCAGCGCCCTTGCTGGGGACCTGAGGTGTTTTTGGTACAAGGAACGCTGCACCTCACAAGCCGCTAACTCAACAGTCAGCAAGAAGACAACACACCCACACACACAACGCGCATATTGGTACTAATAATATTGTTCGAAAAAGTTATCTTTGTGTTTCTAAAAGGGTTGCCTTCCCAAGGTGGTGCGTTAACTATTAGCTGATCGTGAAAAGCATTGTTTCTTGGGTTACATGAATACGGTCGTTTAAAAGTATTTTAGTCATTCGTTTTCCTTAATTGCAAAACCTTACCAATGAATTTTGATTTTAAGCTTTTGTGACTTCAGGAATCTATACTCTTCTTGGTTCTTTCGGTAAAGTCATTTAGGTGTAAAATAAAATAAAGCACGACGTTTCGGCCGCAACACAAGCGTCCGTCATCAGGTATTGTTTCAGGACATTTCGTTAATTGCATAATCTTACCAATGAATGAATTGATGTACACTTTCGCCATTGGGCTTTCCCACCTAATGACGGACGCTTGTTGCGCCCGAAACGTGTTTATTTTAGTTTATACCTACATGACCTTACCAATGAATTCATTGATAACACACTGAACATTTAGACGCTTCTATGTTATGAATCTACACACAGGAATACTATTGTTGAGATTTTTTATTTTGATCATAGAATCTTGCCCACGAATTAATTGATGCCCCATTAGCCAATTTAGAATCAAATAGACACAACTAGCACGCACACTGTTGTTTCAGGACATTTCGTTAATTGCATAATCTTACCAATGAATTCATTGATGTAGACTTTTGCCATTGGGCACATGTTTCTTTTGCACGTTAAGGACTTTTTCTAACAGTGTATGGTTGCGCTACTTTGAGGACTTAGCTGATTGTTCTGTTACTCAGTTTTAACAAACCTAACTATTGAGGGTTAATTGTACAAATCAATTAGTAGGACATCTTCAGGAGTATGGTATTGACAATTTCGATCGTAAGTGTGTTCGCATCCTAGAGTGTTTTTAGACATTAAAGTTGCTTAACACAGAAGAGTCTGAGTGGTTCCTTAAGTTCATGCATAATCTTAATTTATAGAACTGTATCCTGCAGTGAGATCTTAATTCTGAGACCTGACAAAATTACACTAAAACATAGTCAGTGAACGTGAAAGCGAGAATCATTGTATTATCACGATTGGTAATACACCCTAGACAACGAAGCGGTGCCTAATTTGAATAATTCCATGTAATTGGATATATCCAATAATTAGCATAATTTCATACAATTACAGTTTTGTCTTTTTCATTCTTTTTCAAGACAATATATACAAGTGTAGTGTATGTCACTGAGGCGCACACACGCCTTTCTTGGAGTCAACGCTATTGTAATACAAGCGTAAACGGCCTCGCGGATATGACGTAACAGGTGGGAGGAGTTGGGTCACGTGGGGGAGAGGGAGTGCTTTTAAGGGCAGGAACCGGAAGAGCTGGAGGAGAGTGTGGGAATAAAGACAGGAGGAGGCCACGCAGGGCAGGAGGTGGAAAGTGGCATGATCGCCACAGGTCGGGACTCGGCACCGTTGGCCAGCGGTGTCCGGGCACGGAGGAGAGCGGAGAGCAGCAGCGGGGCTGCATAGAGAGCAGCCGTGGGGCTGCAGGTTGGAGGCAGAGAGGCCGAGTGAAAAGCCAGCAGCGGGGCTGCATTGTGAGCCAGCAGCAAGTCTGCGGGAGCGACGGCAGCAGTGGGGCTGCCGAGCGGGAGACGGAGGAGACTCTGAGCGAGACGCCGTGCGGGCAAAGTTGTACGAACCACAATAAAGGACAACGGAGACAGACCCAGTGCAAGAGTCCTTTATTACACTATTATTAATAACTTTACTGTACGCTGGGTTCTGTTACTAAGTGTGGCTAACTTTGTTTAGACTGCTCACTATGTGCGTGTGTATTAGCTAACGAACCCCGAATCGCCCTTACATTCCCCCCTTATCCCTTGGCCCTGGCCCTGCCCCTTACTGTTTCAAGGCCACACGTCCTTACTCGTCCAATCGAGACCCCGCTTAAGGTCACGTGCCCTTGAGTCGTGCGACCCGCAGAGGCATCTGTGTCTCTACACTACCCACCCCCCCCCCCTTTATAAATTTCAACCGATCCGGCTGTTAAACCCCCCCCCCAAAAAAAACTCCTCGTCTCAGCTATTTTCACAGCAAGGCGTGGCCCCCAATGTAACGTGAAAGGTAAGGGTGACAATAACCTCGAACGACGCGCCCCAACAACACAACACAAGAGCCTGGTCTGCCCCCAGTCCGCCCGGCGAGCGAGACCGCCAATTGATGGTGTGCGTGAATAGCGGCGTGCTGGCAAGAGTTAATGGAAATGGGCAGTTTTCGAGCGCGTCCTCATCGCCAGGCCCCCCGCCAGGTTTGGGGAGGCCTCCGTGGGTGTTTCCAGGTGACGAAGGAGGAGGCCGCCCAACCGGAGAGGAAGGACCCAACGAATTTTGTCCGCCGCCGAACCCAGCAACGAGGTCGGTGGCTCCCCAGACCTCAGTAGCTGGAACCCTGAGGGAGAAAAGGCGGAGCATCTCTGAGGAATTGTTCCCATGGACGTGTGCCCCGGATATAGCCTCCAGGGATTGAGATGAATGCATGCGCGTCGTCCGGCGGACAACACAGTTTGTGGCACGACGCATCTTTAGTGGCAGGGTTGGTCACGATCGCCACTACTTGTAGCCGGCAGTACTAACTCAGTCCAGTAGAGAGCAGAAGGGAGGCTGGATCGGCTCAACAATAATGATGGGCAGTTGGCCAATGACAATCCCTGGGGGGGAAGCATTGGGACCAACGGTTGGGACCCCAGGCCCCCGGAAGGGGGCTGGGGTATGAGGTTCTGGAAGGGAGGCGTAGTCAGGGGTGGAGTGAGCCGGGACCCTGTATATAAGTCAGGGCTCTGAACGGCTCGAATCAGTATCGTCCGGCTGAAGACCAAAGAACGACCTGGGGCCCTGAAGAGAAGAGCCCTGTGGGCAAAGCCGAACCCCTGGCTCGGGTGAGGCTGGAGCTGTACCAGTGAGGCTCTGAGCTTATAACCAGTGAAGACCTCAGAGAAGACTCAAGGCCCGGCAGGGTAGCCGTAGAGATAGCCGAAGAGGCAAGCTAGCCGGCTACGTAGAGTATCGGGTCAAAGGGGCCGTTACACTTTTGTATTGTAGTTCGTGAGTTATTAATGTAATAAACGCAGAGGAAGATACGTACCAGGGCTCCGGGCGAAGGAGAAAACGACACAGCTGCCGACATACCAGCCCCGGTTGCAGACGAGGAAGCCTCGCTGGACGATACGTTGCCTGTCCGGCCACCCGGCGGGACTTCACCACCGGGGAGAGCGCTGTGCGCGGCGCACTCCTGTCTCGCCGAACTCCTGCACGTCGCGGCTTCCATCTTGGATGAAATCCATCGTGGGGACTGGGGTGGCAGGTGGCGGCCATGGCCGCCGCCGATTTTCAGGGTTCCCGCACAAATTTTCGAAACTCCCTCCGAAAGTGGGGTAGCTTCCGCTGGAAGACAGATGCATCATGGGACTGACGTCACTTTCGACTTCGGGCCGCTCCAATCAGCGGTCGCCGCATCAGCAGCGGTGCGACCGCCGCTAGGAGCTAGCATTCTATGCACCAGCAACGGCGGAGTTTCGCCTTCCAGCGTCACCGCCATCCTACGCTTCCCTATACCCTGAGGTGAGTCGCGACACACTCCACACTTGACCCCTGGCCTCACCTCACCCATCTAGGCATTTTGGTTCGCAGCTCGATGTAGCATGTGAGACTGTAGGGGGCAAGTGCTGTTAGCAAGCACCTATGAAGGCCAGCACGGCTCACACAACACAGCAGTTACTCGTTTGAGGCTGAGTTGACCTAGGGGAGGCCCAGGACCGGTTCAAATAAGCGGGAATCGAACTCGGGTCGCCGGGTTCATAGCGTGGCGCGCTAACCACTACACTACCGCTCCAAAGACAAAGATCCCCCATATAGCTTTAACAGACTGTAGGGGCAAGTGCTGTTAGCAAGTACCTATGAAGGCCGGAACGGTACACGAGGGGGTGGGTGACAGCACCACGCCCGGCCGCCTTTGTCCCCCCAGTGGCGATGTTCACACCACAGCAGTTACTCGTTTGAGGCAGAGTCGACCTAGGGGAGGCCCAGGACCGGTTCAAATAATCGTCACCGGTGGTGGCCGTGAGAGGGAATCGAACTCGGGTCGCCGAATTTATAGTGCAGCGCCTAACCACTACACTACAATGCGTTACGCTTCCACATGCGTGGGTCACGTGACAGATTTGACGTCACAGCTCACTTGCTGTGCAAAAAATATATGCATTACTGAGCTCCCCCCCCCCCCCAAAAGTATATTTTTAGAATTTTTGCATGATGTATAGTCTGGAAAGTACCCACATGGCAAATTTCCAATTTGTTGCATGTCGGGAAGTACGCTAAACATTTTGAACAGACACATATTCACAACTTTGCCTTTTACATATATGGAGATACCCAGTCTCTACTATATGGCTCCTTGCGCTGGGACCCAGAAGACATTAGAGCACCTTTATCATTCTGAGCCTCCATCAGCTCAACTTCAGGTATCCCGATACCCATCTTTCTGCTCCCCAGGACTTCCGTCTACTCTCACAAGGCCAGATTATCGCACTGGAAGAGGGCCAAAGTCCCTCTGCACGTTACGAAGCAGAGAGCCCACTGGCATGAAATTTGATTTTCGGGGTCGGTTGCCGAAGGGTTGTCAACGAGTCGAGCTGAGACAGGCCCGGGCCTGGAAACGGCGCTGTCACGCATGCGATAAATGTTACCCACCAATCGTTTTCCCTGTCGTGGCCACGTACACGGTGACAGGGGGTGGAAGCCGCTTGCACATCACTCTGCAACGAAGGTTACTTGTCGGATGATGGGCCTGAGTGACCAGCATGGCTCGACACAACCCTAACCGCGTTACACTGACGGAGTCGACCGAGACAGCCAATAACTATCTGGTCACGCAATTATCGAGTGAAGGCGGCAGCGACGAAGGCAGCGAAGATGACAGCGACGACGAGACGAGTCCACTCCCAGAGCCGGTAGCCCACAGTTCTCGCTCTCCGCTGCCTATATCCTTTTTTCTCGAACCCACAGCAGGTTCCAGGGGCTTCTCGATGAGGTCTTCTGTGAGCCTTGCCCCAGTTCCTCCACCCATGTATATGCTCAATGGCGTGTGCGCTAACTGTCCACCACAGTTGCCGCTGCTGGACAGTAGTTTGTGCTGTGTCACTACACATGTATAGCGCACTGTACATCCGGGTGAGGGTAGAAGGGAACCTTTTGCATGGGTTGACTGACTGAGATGGCAGACATATGCCTACTGTGCCAACTTTCTGTAATTTGCCACCCACTGCTCCGCTCGTTGTTGTGAGCGTCGCTCATCAGCCCTCCATTGTTGCTGGAGGGCATCTGCCTCTAACTGCCCAGTAGCGTCCTTCACAAGCCTCCTCCACAGAGGACGATCTTGACACCGCTGGTAACAGTCATTGGTAAGTCCATTGAGCTCCACATCCTCTTGTACAACATCATTCCATCTCTTCAGCCCATGCCGCGCCCATTTAGCCACCTCCATTCGGCTGAGCAAAAGCTGTGTCCGCATGTGGTGACTGGGCATGCGGGCTCTATGACCCAACCAATGCAGCCTTGCCTGCTGAAGGAGCTCACTGATGCGACTGTCCAGATCTTTTAAGGATTTGTGAGTTTCTCACACAATCCAGCCTGGTTCAACCCAGGCCAGTCTAAATGTTTATAACTGTCGAAGATGTTCCATTAGGGGGTCCACATTTCACATGCATAGAAAAGGGAGGGCATGACCGTGGACGAAACGATCCGCAACTTTGTGTGGAGTGATAGACCAGGTAGATTCCACACAGCGTTATGCAGCTTATGAAAATGTAATACGAGAGTTCACTGACGATCGCCGATCAGTGGATAGGCTCCGCCGCTTGGGCCATCACCCAATCAGAGGGATGAGCCGAAGTTAGGGGCGGAGCTCAAAAGGCTCTGCGGACGTAACCATCTAGAAGGTTCATGAGGGGGCGTGGCTGTAGGCGGGGATTGGTGACGTAGGCCAGGGGATATAAGGGGAAGGGGAAGATAGCTCGGGGTCAGTGTGTGGAGTCAGAGAGCGGGACCACGTCGCGCACCTCCGGAACGCTAGCGGCCACGTGGCGGGCCGGAGGCTTCCTACTCTTAGGTTTTTTCGGTAAAGTCACGGAGGCTTCCTCCCAGCGAACCGCCTGTCAGCGGCGAGCGGGAGAGGTTGAGAGAGAGCAGGCGCGAGCAACCACCCAACCGTGCGGAACGGAGTGCAGCCGTGTCAGAGAGAGAGCGGAGCTGTCCAGCTGTGGAGAAGAAATAAATAAAGACAAGACACAAGTCCAGATCGTCGTCACAGTGGTTTATTTAAAAAACATGCCGGTCGACTGATTCAGAGTTTGACCTCTGCTGTCAACTCGGAGCTGGTGATAAGCACACTGTCCAGGTATGGAAACCGCTCCACTCTCCACAACTGCCCCGCCATTGGGGAGTTGTGGGTGTGGAGTGTTTGATACAAAATACCCAGGCAGTTGTTTAATTTGAGGGGGGGCTGATGGTAAGGCCCCACATCTTAGTAGCATGCTCCAGGTCAAACAGCAGCCCCTACAACTCCTTCTCTGAGTGAGCAGCAATAACCAGATAATACGAATACGTAATATAGTTGACGAATAGGGAGCCATACCTCGAATGCACCTGGGCATTGATGAGCCACCGATTGTAGCTGTACTAGATGGAATTTCCTCCAGTACAGCCATGGAATAGTTCTCGAACTATGTGGTCGAAAAATATGTTGAATAATATAGTCACATGAGGACACCCCTGATTCACCCCAAGGTGAACAGGGAATGGCTCTGACTCCTGGCCACATAGTTTTACCCGTGCCTGCCCACCATTATGAAGGTCTTTAATGATCATTAGCAGAGAGTCAGGGACTCTGAAAGCACAAAGAACAACACAGAACCGAGGAATATCCATGGTATGATAGGCCTTGCCTAGGACAATGAAACAGTGATGTCGGTCCTGTTGGAATTATCTACACCTCTGCTGTTGCAGACATACAGAAAATAAGCCATCTATATAGGACCGCTCTGGCCAGAAACCACATTGGGGCTCCACACTCCTCTCCTCAGTGTGTCTGGAAAAGAGATATTGAATGATCCTTGCAGGACCTTTCCCGGAACACTGAGGAGGGAGATGTCCTGTAGTTGTTACAGTATGTGCGGTCCCCCTTCTTAAAGAGAGGGACCACCAAGGCATCCTTTCAATCCTGCGGAAGACATCCAGTGGGCCAGACTGTCATTATGATGTCGTATAGGACAGTCTACACACAAACACCACCCTCCCTCAGCAGATCATTTGGGAGATCATCTCTGACTGGCGCGTTTCCTGGTCTCAGACTCTGGATTGTCTTTCGTACTTTCTCAACAGATAGCACTTTAGCAATCCACTCACGGGGTTGACTATTTATTCCAGTATTTGAGGCCGGGCAGCCTCAACAGTGTCATCCCCACTTTGTCCCATAACGTTTTCTAGGCTGAGGTATTTCCCTCCAACTCCCCGCAACTCCAAAACTCCCTTCTATTTATCCCCGTCCTTATTAATTCCCAATTAATTAGTTGGCTCCCCCCCCATGCCCCTCGCCCCCAGCCCTCGCTGCCACCTGTCTCCTTTCCCAGACTTGGAGGCACCATCCCACACACAACAACAACCAGCCAATCACAGCCCCACATCCTTAATTGCCCAGCGGCCCGTCTCCGACTCACCCTTCGGCCCCTGGTAACAGCCGCGTGTCCCGATATGCTCCCACTGTACCTCACACGCACGTGTGTGCAATTTTCCCCCTTGGCGCGTGTTAAACCACTAGATCACACCCCCCCGCCCCCCCCCCCGTGATAAAGAATTAGCCGTCCCGGCTAAGCATGACCAACATAACACGCGGCAAGCACATGACAATACCCCACATACAATTACAAGATTCCCCCCTTAACAACGTATCCAGTCCAACTACGGCGCACAAATTTTAATGAAAAGTCCTTCCTCGAGAGCGGGTTCCCACCGCCGGTCCATCACCCCGGCCTGGGTGAACAGGGGACAAGGGTTGGGAGCACCCTCTCGTTGGCACGGGGCAGCGTTCTGCCCCCGATGCGTGCCCGCCCTCGTAACAGCGGTCATCCCCTGGCGCGACTGCATCCCGCTCCCATGTGTCTTGGGGCGGCACACGAGGTTGCGGCCGGCCAGAGAGCCTGCCAGAAAGTCTCTCCTGAGTCAAAAGCGACGGTCCTGCAGACACACGGGGGTAAACTGCTGAGGTGCATTCTCCTGCCGCCACACAACTGGTTCGTTGGACACATCCAATACAGGCCGTTCCGGGATGGGAGATGACGCATCATACGGAGATACAAATTTCTTCAACCACGACGGGTGAACATGCCATAACCGCCGGCCACATCGAATTTGTACACTCTGGTCCCGACGAGTCTCCACGATTTCAACGGGACCCTGCCAGGGTCGATGGAATTTTGGCGACGTGCCCACCGGCACCATAGGGCAGTGCAACCAAGCCCTATCCCCCACTCGCCATGGCTCCCGCGGAGGCTGTGTACCGTGCAGGCATTCGTTAGCAGCCTGCCTCTGCTTTGTGTTACTCAACGAGGCCGCTCTAGCTTCCTTCAGACGGTCCAATGCCACCTGCATGGGGGCAGGCACCGCCAATGACCTCCCCTTCGCTTGGACGCCCAACCTGACCAGGGCTGGGGCTTCCAGTTCCCAACCGTACATTAAGTAGAATGGCGAATACCCCACCAAGGCATGTGGGGCCAACCTGTAAGCAGCCAGGGTCGCCACAATGTACAGATCCCAATCAGTTTGTGCCGAATTAACCTGCTGGCACAACATAAACGTCAGCATCCTATGCAGGTGCTTGACCATCCCGCCGGTTTGCGGGTGGTAAGGGGACATCCGCACCTTCTTGACACCCAACATGTCACACCTCCTCCAAGAGCTTGGAGGAAAAATTTCTGCCCTGGTCCGTCAGCAGCCACTCCGGAGCCCCCTTGTCAGCGACATACCCATTTACAAAGGCATCCGCTATGGACGCCGCCATCTGGTCGGCCAAAGGGCAGGGAAAGGGCCATCGTGAAAAGTACTCCATCCCCACCAGTAGGTATCTACTTCCTCGAGGAGTGGCGGAGAAGGGGCCCAAGATATCGAGGTTCATGAGCTCGTTTACCCGGGAAACTTTAATGGACTGCAGGGGAGTGGTTCGCACGACCGGCGGGGGCTTCCAGCGCGCACAGTCCGCGCACTCCGATACCCGACGGCAGATATTGGCGGACATGCCTGGCCAAAAATAGCGAAGGCGTAGTGCAGCCTCGGTCTTACAGCTACCTAGATGGAGCAACTGTCGGACGTGAACATCGAAGCATGGCTGACTCCGCAGGGATGAGGGCACCACCAGAACTTTACGGTTCACAGTCGCATCCCAACGCATCAACAAGCCTTCCCTCATGAGGAAAAACTTTACTGACGTGAGGAGATCGTCAGCGCGTGCCGTCTCCGCCAGCTAGCAAAGCGGTGCCAAAGCCGCGTCTGCCTGCTGCTGGTCCCTCCATTCCCGCAGGATGAGCCCCAAGTTGCTATCAAGCGATACCGGCGGCCTCGCCCGGTCCGTGTCCCCGGCGGAAACCGGCGCCACGATCTCGGGTTGCGCTGCGGCCGGCGGTCTACAGCGTGCGGATCCGTCGCCGCAGGCGCACTTAACGGGGGCTGCCAGTCTGGACAAAGCATCAGCGTTCGTATGCCTGATTCCTTTCCGATGCACCACTCGATATGTGTACTCATGCAGCTGCTCCAACCATTGGGCCATCTGACTGGTCGCTTGGTCAATGCGGAGTGAGTACTGCAATGCCACATGATCCGTCCGAACAGTGAAGTCGTGGCCGTACAGGTAGGGCTGAAACTGCTGAACAAAGTGGACGACGGCAAGCAGCTCGTGGCGCGTAACGCAATACCGCTGTTTGGCCTGTGGCAAGACGCGACTTCCATAGACAATGACAACCTCTCTCCCCTCCTGAATCTGGGAGAGAACGGCCCCGATGCCCACGTCACTCGCATCCATGTCCAGCAGGAATCAAAAAATCGGGGTGTGTTCGGGGCGGCGCTTCTGTCAACCGCTGGCACAGTGTCAAGAACGCGTCGGTCTCTGCCTGGCTGCAACGAAATGACTGTTCCTTCGCCGTGAGCGCATGCAAGGGCTTAGCGATGGTAGTAAAGTTTTCGATGAATCGGCGGTAATAGAATACAAACCCCACAAATCTACGGACTTCAGGCACGGATGTGGGTGTTGGGCAATGACGGACGCACGCCGTTTTGTCGGGATCTGTCGCGACCCCCGACGCATTAACGACATGACCCAAGTATTTAACGGAGGAGCGAACCAGATGGCACTTGGAGTGTTTTAACTTGAGCTTGGCATCGCAAATTTTCCAAAACACCTGTCGCAACCGGGTTAAGTGCTCCTGGAATGTGCGAGTGAACATGATCACATCATCGAGATAGATGAGGTACGACTCCCACTGCAATCCCGCAAGTACCTGCTCCATCAATCGCTGGAAAGTGGTGGGAGCCGTCTGTAAACCCATCGGCAAACAGTTGAAATGAAAGAGACCTTGAGCTGTTCTGAAAGCTGTTTTCAGTCTGGATTCGGCATCTAGTGGTAGCTGCCAGAATCCCGCCAAAAGGTCCAGTGTGGAGAAATGTTTTGCTCCTGCGAGTGCATCCAATGAGTCGTCTATGCGCGGAAGCGAGTAGGCGTCCACCAAGGTAACTTTGAAGTCTACGCAAAAACTCAAAGACCCATCCGATATCTTAACCAATACAACCGACGCCCCCCACGGACTCGTAGATGGCGATATGATGTCTGACTCCATCATCTCCTGCACTGGCCGCCGCACATGTTCCTTCTCGCTAGAACCCATCCTGCAGGCATTTTGCTGAATGGGTGGCACATCGCCCGTATCAATGTGGTGCTCTATCAGCGTCGTGTGACCAACATCATAGGGACCCTGACTGAACACGTCTGCAAAGTCTCTCAACAAAGTCCAGAGCTCTTCCAATTTCCTTGCTGACAGATCGCTGTTCTGTGCCAGGAGCGCGTCTATCCATGACATGTCATCTGCGCCGACCGATGGGCTGTCCAATTGCATATTGTTCGCCTGAGAGTTCGAATGCATGGGACTGACATTTGCAAACAAGGTCCCTTCCTGAATTGTAATGGATGTATCAGCCGTGTTGAGGACCTGCATGAACAGTGGCTGATTCCTGCGCACGAGTGTGTCAGCTGCTGCTAGGCAATGGCGACCCACCACCGACGGTACTGCAGAGACAATGAGCGGTGCATCCAACTGGGAGGTGACGAGCGGGGTGCAATATCGGAGCGGCACCAAGGCCTGCGCACCAGGCGGGATTGAAACCATAGTCCTGACCAGCGCCTGAACTCGTGGACGCTGCTTTGGTTCCCCGCCTGGACGCAAGAAATACAAGCGACCCCCCGACAGGGTTTCGACGCAGCCTTCGTCCGTCAGAATGCGAAGGGTGATGTGACTCAACAGGTCCGTGCCCAGCAAGCAGGGAACCGTGAGCACACTGGAGACCAGTACCGGAGCACGTACCTCCAGCTCCCCAATGTGGACCGGCACTACCACTTGGCCCATTATCCCCATACTTCCCCCATTTGCGGCTATGTACCTGGCCTGCACGGTGCGAGACAACACTGTCCCTCCAGTAACAAGTCAAAGACACGCAGGGATATAATGCTGGCTGACGCTAACCCCTGCCACCGAGCCTACCAACACGGATGTCCCAGCCGTGGCCGCCACCACCCTTCTGGCCAACCGATGCCACTTATTAACCGTGTCCGGCCACAGGCCCGGACCCTCAGCAAGAATCTTAGCCACCGCCCCCGAAGAATGAGATGCGTGATGGGGTGAACCTGGGTTGGGTGGTTCCGGCCGGGTGTCCAAGGTATCAACATTCGCCTGAGTCGTAACAACCGTGGACTGAGGCTGACTATCCGGGCTGGTCGTCCCCGGTGCACTCATCCTGCTGCGGCATCCGTGGGCAATGTGTCCCTCCCGACCGCAGTGATGGCAGATGACTTCGTTGGTTACCCGAGGATGATCTCCTGCCTCGCGAGGTGCCCAGCGCCGGGGTCGGCGCTCTGCTTCCCGCGGGATCCTCGGGTACTGCCGCAGGGCCGCCACCATCTCTCCCTCGTTCTCCTCCGGCGGCGCATGTCTGGTTGGGGGCCGTGGCAGCCCTCTCGACGCCACCACGATTCCACGCAACGTGTGCCATCTCTTCGTAAGCACAGAGATGTCGTGTGACCCATAGCGAGGTGCGGGCTTCTGTTGTATATATAGGCCTTTTTTCAAAAATTAATATTCAGAATATTTGTTCCAATTTTTTTAATAATTGATCTGGGCGAGCATGGGACATGAAAGGGTGAGGGACAACCCGCTCCCTCACAGCAGATGCCTTTCACACCGAACAAGCAACGGAGATAAGGCATGAAAGGTAATTAAAAAAACAAAAACAAAAGAGAAGGGGGAGGGGGTTTAGCTAATGAAATTCTGGAAAACTCAACAGAACTTCAAAAGGCCCCCTCAAAGCAATACAGACAGTAGGCGCCACGATATTTTTTTTCATTTTTCGTTTCCCTTAATACAACGGTTAAAAGTTCAGATCTTAGCGACAAAGATTAAGTCGATATCGTAATCTGCCAACACACTCACCCAGATTAAAAACCAGACTGCAGTCACATTGGTGGCCTTGATTTATTAATTACCTTATTTTACTCCCCTTCACCTCACATATTGTCTCTTGTTGTAGCTTGTTATCTACGTGACCTTACCAAAAACCAAGGAATATGAATTCCAGCAGTCAAGAAAACATAAGTGAAAACTTAGTTACATCTAACCTCAGGACATTAAAATATAACTCGAGTAAAACAGCACAATCCCTGTATACAGACAACAAAGGTTAATAAAACCCTAGGAATATACGTGGTACTAACAATGATAAATCACAAATCTTGAATAAACATAAACCAAATAATAATTATGAAGTATTAGACCAAGGGTCATCCAGGAGGAATGAAGCGAAATAGCCCCACCACACAGGACCAAGATAAAATGTATTCCATAGAGAGAGAGCCTCCCAACCGCCTTTGTCTCCCAGCAGCATGTGGTAGCAATAAAATCACAAAGAGAGAGACAAATGTAACACCCCTGCGAGGGAAGACTGGGGAGCAGGGGAATGGAACTCACAGGGAGAACACCCTCCCTCCAGAGAGTTTATTGCAAAATCATAAATCGAGGTAGCAATTTGGGGCATCTATTTTTCCACGGATGAAAAGATGGCTTGAGGTGGGGGACAGGAACCAGGCCAGGGTGAGACTTAACAGATTGCTTAATAAATCAGAACACACACACACACAGAGACATACGTACAGCTGTTCTCACAAGCTGAGAGCGAAATCAAAGGAAGTTCCAGTCAATTTGTGAGAAGGCGAGCCGAGGGGAGAGATTTTTCACGTAAAAACAGAGACACGGCCCATACATCGTTACTCCAGCCAGTGACAGAAGACTCCAGCCAGCTACTGCAAATGCTACTGCAAGGGACAGAAGAGCTACGACCAGCGAGCAGACTCCGGGGCATGGCTTCGAGATCAACCATGGGTGTCGTGTCTCGCAGAGAGAAGGGATGGTGTGTTGTTAAGAGCTGAGTTCGGCAGTGACCGACAGAATATCGCTGAAAGTTTTATTCTACATGTATCCTGATGTTTTGAGTCGCTTGCAAAGTCAAGGATTGCGATAAGTTGTATTGTACTAAGCTTTCACAGTTGTTTAAGAGGGTGCGAATACAATTTACAAGTTTTGAGAGTGAGTCCCAGCTCCCACGAGCAGCTGCAGCTCGAGTTGAACTGACGAGCAACGTCAAGCAATCAACCTCGACAAAGGGCGGAAGGCGCCAAGCATTGTCCAAGCTAGCATAGCAGAGAACCAGCTGCACACATAATCGTGCGCCGCCAGAGAGCACGGAGCAGGAGAGAGAGCACGCAGCAGCGCCACCGAGTGCCACCGAGCAAGGGTGTCAGCTGCCAGCGGACAAGCGTTGTGCCGACTCAGCTCATCCAGCAGGAGAAAGAGCCTGACCAGCCGCCCGTGAGGAAGAGGAGAGCGCCGGCGAGAGCGCCGTGGGTTCGACCCACACACAAACCGACCGGCACCAGCCTATCGGCCAGTCAGTCGGCGCTAGGCAATCCTATGCGATAGGCTGCAAACACACACACACGTCAGCAGCAGCAGCTTGGGAAGGAGGTTACAGCCGCAACCATGGTCTGCTAATGTATATACGACCGGTCAACAGACGGCAGCCTGTCTGGCTGAATGCCGAAAGCTGTTGTTTCTTAACTACAACATTCGTTTGTTTGGATATAATTACTAAGTAAGTAACACCTAAAGATTTGATATTTAGTGACTCTTACTGCAGGCTCTGAATGATTAGTTTTAGATTTCTTTTTAATTAAAGTAGCATTGCATCATGACATAAATCATAAATCTTGTGTTCGGTAACTTCGGTTATATACCTTTCTGTTTCAGTCTCGGTCGAAAGGTTAGTTAAATTTTCAGTTTCGGCTTTGGTTTCGGCCCAAAGTGTAGTTAAACTTTCGGTTTCAGCTTCGGTTTTGGCCGAAAGTGTAGTTACACTTTCGGTTTTGGCTTCAGTTTCGGCGGAAAGTCAATTCTTAACTGCTTAAGCAGCCAATTCCAATCACCCAACAAGGGATCGTCTCATTAACATAATTTATTCAGTTACACCGCCGCTCGTTGGGGGAGGGGATTGTGTGATGAACCCCGCAAGTGACGTCATGTCATCTCCTGCTTCCGCGTGACGTCACAAGATACCAGGAAGCTGCCGATCATTGCGCGCGCTCACTGAGATCCGAGGTGAGAAGTTCACATCGTGGTGGTTGTTGTTGTTGTTGTTGTTTACCCAGGTAGAGCCTCGCTCCTCTCGTAGGGATATCAATTGAGGAGCAGCGAGTATGGAATTGATGTCCAGATTGGAACATTACAACGCGGGGCCTAGCCATGCGGGGCCTTGCCTCCTGCCCTCGCCTGATCGCATTTGCTTTAATTATCTTCTGTTGTAGCAATGTGAAGACATAGCCACAAAGGAACGAAATATAAGAATGTAAGTTGTTGGAGGGAGTCATTGTTTGTCGTGATTGAAGTGGGTATGAATAGTATGTGTGTGGTGGCGTGTACATGTATAATTATGTAAACGCGATTGCGTGTGTGCATGCTTTTCAGTCCTTACCAGGCGATGTATACTTGATGTATTTAGTTGTAGCTGTTGTATAGCGTCTGTTGTGTAGAAGGAGGTCGGTAGTGCTGGTACGTAGATGTAGATATTTTAGAATCGTACATGTTTTTTTTTATACATATTGCAGTATGAGGTCAGTCGTGAACGTTCAGCGAGGGCAGTAAGGAGCCAGAAGTGGATGGATTTTGCGGCAAACCTGATAATAGGGAAGGATAACGTGGTAAATGAGAACAAATAGTTGAGCAGCATTCTTTCATTAGACTGTTTAACACTGTGTGTCCATCAAGTCCATCTGAGACCATCTCTCGCCCTGCCATACTGGCATCGCACCCGCCCCTCACCCTTCGTCCTGCGGATGGCGAGCGCACAGGATGGCGCCACGTAGCCATTTCAGGCTGGGCTCGACCGGGATACATAAGTCACCCGGCCACAAGGTGCTTGTTGGCGAACACAACCCCCAGGCCTGGCTCTAGGTGTGATATCAATATAGAATATCTGTAAGGATGCCCCCTAATAGACTTCCCCTGGCACTTTACCAGACCCCGGGGCTGGCCCAGGACACGCTGGTGGGACGATGTCACTCCGCTGGCCTGGGAACGCTTTGGAATTCCCCAGGTTGAGCTAGAGTCTGTCGCCAGGGAAAGGGAGGCCTGGACCGCCCGAATCTGTGTGCTGCCACCGCGAGCATCACCAGGACAAGCGTTTTTAGAAACGAACGAACAAACCTGTCATTCTTCTTGGCCACAGATATTACTCTGTGGATGCAAAATATGAACTTATTTAAATGACCATCTGTACTGGCTTATACAATGAAGGCTGGTCTGCCTATGATTAATCCTTAATTCAACCAGACTATTTTGTATTAAGCTTACAGATCCTTAATATATCAATATAGAATATAATCATGAGTCTCTTTGACAGGCGAGGCTGCATTGGTTCGGTCATGAATCCTGCATTCCCAGTTACCGCATGCTCAAGCAGCTTCTCTTTGTCCAGATATTAGGGGATAAACAGGCATGGCATTGGCTAGAGAAGAGATTGGAGGATGTAGAGGTGATCGGAACCGCCAATGACTGGTATCAGTAGTGTCAATATTGTCCTCTGTGGAGGAGGCCCGTGAGGTATGCTGCAGGGCAGTTATGATAGATTTGCTCTGCGTCAACGATGAGGTCGGAGGAGTGATTCATGAATAGGTGGAACGCTGGGTTCCTAAAACCCAGCAAAACAAAGGGGAGCACAGCTTTTTCATCTGTCAGTCATTTCTTGACATCTGGATCATTCCCATCATCTGCTGACAAAAGAATCCACACTTACATGGCCATAAATTGCACCTATCATGGCATTAACACTGTGATAAGGTAACTTCCAATTCGTCATGAATGGTGGATGTTTTGTTTATATAATATGTTAATGATACATATGAGATGTATGTGTATTTAAGAGTTTATCTTTGTGGGGAGCTGTAGCGCAGTTATTTCACTGCATTATGAACGCAACAATTAGTTTGATTATCGCCGACAGCAAACATGATTGAAAACACTAATAAAAATATGTTTTGTCCCTGGGTAGTAAGTGTTATTTTTCTAATTGCTTATGCCTCAAAAGTACAGAAAATGGCTATTATTACCCACAAACTTTGCGTTTGACCAGGACAGTGATATTTTGCAATTCAGCTTTTTACTTACATGCTTTTTATGAACTCACTCTGTCTGTTGTTGTTGTCGTTGTTGTATCCTCAAATCTTGTAACTCAATTTTTACCCACTTCTCAAAATGGTATCGACTGCAAACTTGGTATACTTATGTCATACTGATGACAATACTATTTTCTATCATAAAAAATAAAAAAAGAGATGTTTTAAAACATTTTTTATATGTTATGTTTCTGCTTGGCTCTAATTGTCCACTGTAAACTGATGTTGGCTGTAAATGACCATGGTCCCTTATGTTATGGCAAGCTTCGGGGCCACTTCCTGGAGTTCTTCCATTACTAGTGTAGAGCCGTTGTAGCCGTTGTAGACGGCCTGATTTAGACTTGCCGCGGGTGGCAAACAAACACAATGGGCGTGGCTACGTCGGTACGCGGAGCAGGTGCTCGCAGCGACGTCCTCGCCGTACGCTGGGATCCCCTACAGCCCCTCCCCTCGGGGGGAGATGGCTATTTAAGGCGGTGAGCCGAAGGGCTCTGGGTCTAGTGTTAAGCTGTAACCAGTGAAGAAAGAAGACCAGCTAGACCGGCCCTGGAACTCCCTGGGATCGCTGTCCTTTTAAGGACCGACCAGGCAAGCCAGCGGCGTGGCCCCCAGAGCCCAGAACCGACGCTCTTCTAAGAGCGGGGTCTGGGTATTCGGGGTGCCGTAACCTAGGTGTAAGCTAGCTGTGAGCTAGGCTGTTGTGTTCCGTAGCTAGACGGGTGAAGGGGCCGATACCCCTTCAGTTACTGTAAGTTTCCGAGTTACGTGCTGGTGTTAATAAATAAGCGTGTGCCTCCAACTACGTGTCAAGTCTCCCTGGAACCATACTACACTAGTACGGTATATTTAATGAAAGCGTGTTTAAAAAAAAAAGTGTTTTTTAAATATTACTTATTTCAATGAGAGAACTTGTGCATTTGTGTCATACCTTCATGTAAAGTCCTGGTCACAAAAGCAAAGTTTGTGGGGAATAATGGCCATTTTCTATACTTTTTAGGCATTACCAATTAAAAAATAACACTTGCTAACCAGGGACAAAAATCGTGTTACATAGTTTAAGTGAAAGCTGAACTTATTGTGGGCCTCTGCTATGTTGATTGATCTTGAATTAATTACATGGTGAAGTGAGGAAGCATTAATACTGAGCAGATGAAGGCGGCAAGGCATGGTTTTGGACACACCACCACCTTTTTACCATGCCAATGTGTGACAGTGTCAAGTTTGTATTTTCAGTAATGTATATTTACTATTGAACATGGAGGTTAAATCAAAACAATAGTTTAATTTATTTTTCCTCTGGAACTTTTTACGTGAATGGAAACAGTCAGGAAAATATCTCGGCACATATGCAGCTGAATTTAGATCTGTTCATCCGAGCATTCAAGCAAATCTGAGCCTGGCTTCACACCTCGAAGTTTCGATTGAACATTAATTTATGCATTTCTGCATATTACAAATAGTATTATTTTCAACACCCTTTGCTATGTTAGCAGAATTTTTCTTAAATAAATATTGCTTTCGTAGCTAGACAGCCGAAATTGTGTGCTTGGAGTTTTTGGTTAACATTCATTTTGAAGATACTAGGGCATCCAGGCATATTTATGACCATTTGCCATCTCATTGTGTGCCTTAACAGCCCGTGTGATGAATTGGGGAATCTTTTTCACTACATCATGAAAAGATTAATAAGTATAGACGTGTAAGTCACGTGTGACTGTGTATATATTCATTCCTCTGTGCCTCGATACTGACGTAGATGGTGTGGATATGTTTTTCTATCTGCAGCTGATGCTTCCTCTGACGCTTCCTCTGCAGAATTGATCTGATGGAGCAAAGGCACTCAGCGCAGCTCGGCACAAGAAGGAAACAATGCGACCAGTATGCAAACAGCACGGTTCGTACTGGAAATTTGACACAGCACCAGAGAACACACACAGAAGAGAAACCTTTCAAGTGCACTGTGTGTGAGGAGGTATTTTCACAGTCATCACATCTTTCAATACACCAGAGAACACACATGGGAGATAAACCGTTCAGGTGCACTTTGTGCCTGAAAGCGTTTGCACATTCATCACATCTTAAAATACACCAGAGAACGCACACAGGAGAGAAACCCTTCAAGTGCAGTGTGTGTGGGAATGCGTTTGCAAAGTCATCATATCTTCAGGGCCACCAGAGAACACACACGGGAGAGAAACCCTTCAGGTGCCCTCTGTGCGGGAAGGCATTTGCACAGTCAAGAGATCTTAGGAGCCACCAGAGAACACACACGGGAGAGAAACCCTTCAAATGCAGTGTGTGTGAGAAGGCATTTGCACTGTCATCAAATCTTAAAAACCACCAGAGAACACACACAGGAGAGAAACCTTTCAAGTGCACTGTGTGTGAGAAGGCATTTACAGAGTCATCATATCTTAAAAAACACCATAGAACGCACACAGGAGAGAAACCTTTCAAGTGCACTGTGTGTGGGAAGGCATTTGCACAGTCATCCATTCTTCAGAGCCACCAGAGAACACACACAGGAGAGAAACCCTACAATTGCACTCTGTGCGACAAGGCGTTTACATGGCCATCTGTTCTTCAGAGCCACCAGAGAACACACACAGGAGAGAAACCCTTCAAGTGCACTCTGTGCGGGAAGGCGTTTTCACAGTTAGCACATCTTCAAAGACACCAGAGAACACACAGGCATCAGACGACCCCCAAGGAGTGTGATCTGAAATCGACTTGTGAAAGTCAAAGTGCTGTAATTAGCCCATCCCTCCTGAAACAAGAACCAGAAGAAAATCCCAACTTGGACACTTTAAAAGGTATCAAGGTGAAATGTGAAGAGGCAACAGTGAAGAGCGAAAAAGTTAAGGTAAAATGTGAAGATGTGATGGTGAAGAGCGAAGAAGTGATGGTGAAATGTGAAGTGATGGTAAAATGTGAAGATGAAGATTCAACTCCAAAATCGGACCTTCACATTTATGGAGGCAACATGAAGCAGGAGGAGAATTCTGACTGTGAGGCAGAGCCAGGCAACTCCCAGCAGTTTGTGGAAGTGGAGGTGTGGGTGGACTTCCTAGACAATACAAAGTCAAATGGAGACCTGGTAGATGTGTAAGCTTAAGACAATGAAGCTCCAATCGATTCACGTTTGTTACGGGCCTTTAATGAAAATAATGTGAAGTTGAACACTCCATTTCTAAGTTCATCCTGCAGAGCAAGAGCGGCCAGTGTTTGCGGCCAGTGTTATGTTATAATATTAGCATTTATATGGTGCTTGCTTAATTGCCTCAGCAATTCGGAGTTTTGTATCAAATCTCATCACAAACACTTGAAGAGCATGTTTTATATATGCCTTTTCCAAAAAATTATATTAAGAGTGATTCTGCCCTTTTTTATATAATTTTGATTGGGATGTAGTGCTGGGGCACGGAAAGGGTGAGTCCCCCCCTGCCTCCTACCTTACCACACAAAAGACAGCTGGGGGATAATTACTCACAAGCCTGCTTGGGAAGTTATAAAATGTTATTTAAAAAACTGGCAAACCCAAGGGGGGGCTAATGAGATTCTGCGGGACATCCCCAGTTGACTTCAGGAGAAAGACAGAGACAAATATGCACCGTATCACCTTAATAGACTGTAGGTTGCAAGTCTTGTTAGCGAGCACCTATAAAGGCCGGCACAGCGCACGAGGGGGTGGGTGGCCAGCACCACGCCTGGCCGCCTTTGTCTCCCCAGTGGTGATGTCTACTACACGTCGCCTGGTTCGCTGTGTTCCTACCAAGGCAACATTGCCGCAGACCCCAAGCTGTGTTCTTGCCAAGGCAACATTGCCACGGACCCCAAGCGGTGTTCCTGCCAAGGCAGCATTGCCGCAGACCCCAAGCTGTGTGCCTGCCAAGGCAACATTGCCACGGACCCCAAGCTGTGTGCCTGCCAAGGAAACATTGCCACGGACCCCAAGCTGTGTTCCTGCCAAGACAACATTTCCGCAGACCCCAAGCTGTGTTCCCACCCTCACACTTCCCCCCCTGCTTGCCTAGATATCCCTGCCGGCGAAGGTGCGATGCATAGAGAGAGAGAGATGCCACCCACACCGAGGTTGCGGCCTAGCTCGCGCCCTCACACTCTTCCAAAAACTGTAGCACACGGACGAGAAGCCGTACATGTGTGGCGAGTGCCGCAAGACGTTTTCTCGTGCTCGGCCTACAAGTATATATTTTTTCTTTTCGCTTGTGTGTTAAACTGTGTGTAACCCTGATATTTTGAAGATGGCAATTCTCCTGCTGCGTATACTACTGCTGTCCCTCCCGGTCATATCTAGTGCCACACTCAACTCTACAAACGGCTACTCACGTTACTTCGTGTCCATACTTATTGCAAAATTTTCCACGATGCTGATCCATGCATAGCAATATTCACAATAGCTTTCAGTAATGAAGGCTGATCTTCCTCAATTTTCGGCCTACCAGACTTGGCCCTGACGTTCAGCCATGTGCATAGGTCTGGATTATCTTCAAACAGAGCATTTAATTATTTTCTTTCTTCTCATCTCTTGCTTTCTGTGCTCTTTTTTGATCACCCTTTTTCTTCAACTGGTTTTCCAATTCAGTTTTTTTTCTTCTCTGGCAGTTCCCCATCCATTTGCTGTGTAAGTATTCCTCGTTTTTGGCGTTCGTACAAGCCGACCAGATCAGAATTCAGAATGTCAGTCTGTGTCTACTAAATACAGCTGGGCTGTAGCAATTCTTGATGTTACTGAATTGCTAGTACTAGGCGCTGAATCATCAGCCTGAGCGTCGGTCACTTGTCCATCAGACTGTGATACAGAATTCTGAGGTATTTTGACGGGCACATTTTTTTTTTATCGGCAGATGTTTGTTTAGCCCAAAACGAAGTGATCCTTTTCTGGTGGTGGGAATCGCCTTTAATTCTTGCAACCAATGATCAACTTTAACTTGCAAATCTGGATAATTTTTCATGCCATTCCACTTTTGAACCAGTTCTTCTTGGCAAACCTTTCTGCTCTTTTTAAATTTGAAAGAGAAAAAAATTAAAGTACCCCCATGGGTTCCCCCTTATCACCAGTGATAGCAAATGTTTTCATGGAGAAATTTGAAACATGCCATCTAGACATCCACCTACGTCCTTCCTTGTGGAAAAGATATATAGATGACACTTTCGTCATTTGGCCACATGGCCTGCCAGCATTGAACCAATTTCTCAACCACATGAATTCCATACACCCATCCATGGAGAAGGATGGTAAGCTACCATTCCTGGATGTTTTATTTGAGAAGCGACCTGATGGCTCGTTGGGACACTCTGTCTACAGGAAAGCCACCCACACAGATTCCTATCTGAAACCTGATTCCCACCACCATCCGGCACAGAAAAATTCCCTCATCAAGACACTACACCATAGGGCCCACTGCATTTCTGACCAACACCACCTAGCCAGTGAACTGAAACACGTACACCAAGCCCTCAAGATGAATGGGTAATCGGACTGCATTATCCGCAATGCTGTTTCTTCAACCATGGAGAAACAACCCCCTGAGACGCCGATCAAAACCATCACGTTACCATACATAGCAGGCGTTACCAAAAAGATTTCCAAAATCTTAAACAAACACAAGATCCAGGTTCTATTCAGTACAGTACACAAAATTCGTGATCTAATCCCATCTGTGAAGGATGTCATTCCTGACATGCAATATCCTGGAGTCTACAAACTAAGTTGCACCTGTGGTGGGTGTTACATTGGGGAAACGAAACGACATATCTCGGACCGTGTTCGCGAGCACAAGTCAGATCTGAAACACGGCAGAACTAATACCTCCGCCGTGGCTGACCATTGCTATAACGCTGTGGGCTCTCATGATATTGCTTTTTCCGAGACCAAGGTACTCTGCAAACCTTCGGGCAACTATCAAAGGTTTGTTCATGAAGCCATCCAGATATATAAACATATACATAACTTCAACCGAGAAGATGGATACAAATTGAGAAATCATTGGAAGGATGTTATTAACCAGGTAAAACCTTAACTGCTTTATGGTGTTGCCTTCATATCCGCATCTCCAGTTTTCGTCAGCCTCCCACTCCCAGCACCCCCCCCCCCGGCATTTTGCCGTACTTGCCCTTTAAACCCTTGTAGCAGCACTTCACTTTGCAGCGTTCCAATCCCCCTACCCCACACACCCCTCTCTATCTCGTCTCCCTGGCTCCTGCCCCCTCTCTTACCTATATGGCCTCTTATTACAGCAGCCCTTTTGCCCACTTCAGCAATTGTTTCTTGCTGTGGTTGTCCCACCTGATGACGGACGCTTGTGTTGTGCCCGAAACGTCGTGATTTAATTTATTTTATATATATGTGACTTTACCAAAAACCAAAGAGTACTTTCTGCTCTTTGTTGGATATGCCTGCACGTACGCATCAAAAAGACACTGGTACATTTTATTTGTAACCATCATAGCGTTCAATTTGCTTTAAAAAATATTATTTGAGATTTTATTGGTGTAATATAAACATAACATTTTTTAAATGTATATTTTCATTATGATTTGAGTTGAAAGTAATATTTTAAATAGATAAAGTTAAATTCATGAATTATTTGATTACGTATTCTATGATTATTTGATTACTATTGTAGTGACATATGACGTCACTAATGTGCCGGGTCTGTACACACATGATGTCACTGCTATGTTGGGTATGTATGCGTGACGTCACTGCCGGGTTGGTATGGAGGCTGTTGACGAGTGCCACGGGGGTCGTGTCAGGCCGTGGCACTCTAAGTGATCCCGACTGGACACGTGACCCGATCACGTGGTCGGGGAGTAGAGCCTTCTCGAGGGTTCGAGAAGGGGGGCGTGGCCAGGGTGTGGCCAGCCACGCCAAGGGGCTTATAAGCGGGCTCAGCACAGAGAGCCGGGCTGTTCGTGACTGGGTTGAAGACGCCTCATGAAGAATCTGAGGAGATAAGCCTCCAGTCATCATGCACAAGCAGAAGCCTCCTGGCTTGGCCACGCCAAGTAGTACTCGAGTGTTAGCAAGATTAAGACGGTGGTCACCACCTTATGTATAGGGTGTGTGTTACAGTTGTGTTACAGTTGTGTTGCAGTTGTGTTAAATAAATAGTGTTGCCTCCACACGAGTGTGTGCGCCTCTGTCGAACCATTACACTATAATTACTCAATTAACTCAAACTGAAACTGATACGAAGTATTTAAAAAAGTCAAATAAGCCAGGACAGAGCACCTTCATAGAAACATGTAAAAAAACTACATTTCAATTATATGCACAATTTATTTTATTTGTGCGAATGATTCGTTTTTGCGCACAATTTATTATTTTTTGCACAAAATACTAAATCGTGCACAATATTCTGAATCGTGAGCAGTTAATTTGTTTTACTTCGTTTCCATAAGGGAACTCGTAGTTAAATCAAAGATCCTAAATGGTTAAATTCAGTCACTCATGGTTCATAGTAGGGCAATGGCCAAAAGAAGCATGATGCCATTTTCTGGGTACAAAGAACAACAATCTCATGGAGGAATAATTAATCATGGAGGACGCGTTGGCTATTGTACGCTTGCTGAATGATGTATATTTAGTAGGTACTCCATGATGAATTATCCCTCCATGCTCAAAAGTGGGTGTTTGATATCTTTGTACACGAAAACTTTTCTCGCTATTATTATTTCTTATATATAAAAGTCTCCGCGTGCTCGCGCTTGCGGAGGATTTGGCTCTCGGATGGTGGCCTTCACGTAGAAAAAAATTTGCCAGGTGGCACGCCCTAAGCTCCGCGGTGGGAATAGGCTATTCCGTTTTCCCATCCGCAAACTTTAAAGTAGTTTAATTAACACATCTGTGCAGTTTCTATTTTTTATTATTTACTTATTGCAAGACTTTTGATTTAAAGCTTTCGTGACTGCAGGGATTCATCTTCTTGGTTCTTTCGGTAAAGTCACGTAGAAGGGAAGTAATAAAATAATAAAAATAAAACATAATAAAATTATTCTCACGACGTTTCGGCCACAACGCAAGCAGCCGTCCTCAGGTGAAAACCAGGTCCGTCGAGGCGACAGAGTCTGAAATTCAGACTCTGTCGCCTCGACGGACCTGTCGCCTAGACGGACCTGGTTTTCACCTGAGGACGGCTGCTTGCGTTGTGGTCGAAACGTCGTGAGAATAATTTTATTATGTTTTATTTTTATTATTTTATTACTTCCCTTCTACGTGACTTTACCGAAAGAACCAAGAAGAAGGTTATTGCAAGACGTCGACCGTACCAACTCACGACAATTGCGTGGGGGTGGGGGGGCGGACCCTGCCAAGTCATGCGCGTTCGGTCGAGCTCACGGGGGACATTTTCTTTTACGCGTTTTACAGGCAACACATACACACATCACGCTGCGGATATTTCTTCAGTGTGATGTCCTCTTCACCCCCCCTCCCAACGATGTGTCCAGTTTATACTACAGACTTCGTAGCTAATAATATTTTACTGCTTACATAGCATTCTTCTTGCACGGCCGAGGGATGCTGGGGGGGTGTGGGGGTCGCGGCCCAGCCCCTCGCCTGGCAACGTGCCAACTCTGCCGCCTCGCCAATGTAGGCCAGGACGGGGGCTACGCATGGCACAAGGCCTCAACACGCCTATGGTAAGTACAAATTTCCTAGCTTCTTCCGCTAACAACTCAAGTCCATTGTTTACTATTGTTAAACACATTAGTTGACAAACATTACAATCATAATGTTTGTGTGCTGATAAAACAATACGATTCATTGCTTACTATTATGAAACAAATACGTTGCCAGACATTACAATATTTATCTTTGTCTGCACATACCAATTCTGCTTCATTGTTTACTATTATTAAAGTAATCAGTTGCCAAATCTTACTATTATAATGTTTGTGTCCACATAATAACTCGCGTTCATTGCATACTATTATGAAACAAGTAAGTTTGCCGATATTACAATAATTATGTTGTGTACAGATACCAACTCGGGTATCAGTGCATTGCCAACCTATCATCTACACTGCTAATTTTCATTTTCACCATTTACAGTGTATGCCAGTCTATAATCTATTGCCTGCTTCACCTCACTCGGTGTACTGCCAGCCTTTCATGTCGACTGTAGCAATGCTTATGTCATTGAGTCGGCGTACTGGCAGTCTATAATCTCGACTGTAGCCTGCTTCTCAACTTGTGCGTACCGCTGCTCTTTGATTTACGCTTATTTCTGCTTATTTCTTCAATACATTTCTATTGTTTCCATCGCTCACGTCACGCTATTTACTCATACGTAGTACTGCGATACTGATAGCTGTGCCATCATCGGGGATTGCTGTGCCCATCGATGTGTGTGCGTGAGTCGATGTGTGTGTCTTTTAGTCCATATGTGTGTGCGTGTAGAGCCATGCGTGTCTTTAAGTCCATGTGTGTGTCTGTCTTTTTTGAACGGACAACGCCCCATGTGTGTGTGTCAGTCCATTTGTCTGCGTATCAGTCACTGTGTGTGTGTTAGTCCATGTGTGTGTGTTAGTTCATGTGTGTGCATGGCTTCATCTGAGTGTAAGTCAATGTGCGTTTGTTTGTCTATGTGTGCGTGTACGTCGATGTGTATGTGTGTGTCAGTCCATATGTGTGTGTGTCAGTCCATATGTGTGTGTTAGTCCACATGTGTGTGTAAGTCTATACATGTGTGTGTCACTGTGTGTAAGTCAATGCGTGTGTGTGAGTCGATATGTGTGTGCTAATCCATGTCTGTGTATCTAAAGTAGACGTCTGTGTGTCACAGTCCATATGTGTGTGTAGGGCTATGTGTGTCAGTCGATGTATGTGTGTCTAAGTCCGTGTGTGTGTCTTAGTCCATATATGTGTGTGTAAGTACATATGTGTGTTTACGTCAATGTGTGTGTGAGTCCACGTATGTCTGTGTGAGTCGGTGTGCGAGTCGCTGTATGTGTGTACGTCGATATGTGTGTGTAACTCCATGTGTGTGTATCTCAAGTGAATGTCTATGTGTGTGTGTGAGTCCATATGTGTGTGTGTAAGTCGATGTGTTTGTGTGAGTCGATATGTGTGTGTGTTTCAGTCCATGTGCGTGTGTGTTAGTCGCTATGTGTGCATGCCTCCATGTTAGTCAGTGTAAGTCCATTTCTTTGCATGTCTGTAGGTCCCCATGTGTGTGTCTTAGTCCATGTGTGTGCTTTATTGACCTGATTAAGGCCTATCATACCATCAGTAGGCCTGGCCTCAGGGTTGTTCTTCGTGCTTTCCGAGACCCTCACCCACTGCCCATCCTTAAGGACCTTCATGATGGTGAGCGGCCCCGCGTCAAACTACGTAGCTGTGAGTCAGAACCATTCCCTGTACACCTTGGGTGCAACAAGGATGTCCTCTGGCTCCCACATTATTTTACATATATTTTGACCACGTCGTTTGTGAAGCCTTCAATGGCTGTACCGGAAGATTTCTCATCTGGTACAGATACAATGGGAGGCTGATCGATGCCCAGGTTCGGTCAAGGGATGGCTCCCTATTGCTCAACCACGGTATGTATGCCCATGATCTGCTAATTGCTGCTCACTCGGAGGAGTTCGAAGTGCCGCTGCTGAACCTGGAGCTTGCCACCAAGAGGTGGGGCCTTACCATCAGCCCCACCAAAACTAAGCACCTGCCTGGGTATGTTGTACCACCGGACACTCCACCCCCACAACTCCCAATTGGTGATGGGGCAATTGTGGAGACAGTGGAGAGTTTCCCATACCTTGCCAGTGTGCTAATGACCAGCTCCGGTTTAACAGCAGAGGTCTCACTCCGAATCAGTCGAGCCGCATTATATTTTCATTGGTTGTGTAACGCTGTGTGGAAGCTACCTGCTCTATCACTATGCACGAAGCTTCAGGTCTTCTCGGCCACGGTCATTCCCTCCCTTCTCTACGCTTGCGAAACTTGGACCCTCCTAATGGAACATCTTCGCCAGTTAGAAACATTTGGGATGGCGGCCTACCTACGATCCATCCTGGGTTTAACCAGGCTGCATTGTGT